>NC_048309.1:22558002-22615545 GCF_013100865.1 Trachemys scripta elegans | reverse complement strand
AGACTCCTTGTTGTTTTTGCTTGAATAAAAGGATCCACCTTTTCTCCTGTTGTGTCCAAAGGACTCGTCTCCTGTTTTGATCTAGATGAGTGGTTCTCAAACTTTAGCAACCCAAGGACCCCCATTTGGATTTTAAAAATTGTGGGGACCCCCACGCTGGCATCTAATTTTCTCCTGGGGGTGCTCAACCCTTGCTTAGCTCCAGGCCCCACCCCCACTCCACCCCTTCCCAGCCCTGCCCCACATCTTCCAGCCCCCACTCCACCCGCGCCCATCTTCTTCCCCACCTCTTTTGGCCCCCTCCCCTGAGTGCACTCTGTCCCTGCTCCCCCCTCCTAGAGCCTCCGGCATGCCACAGAACAGCTGTTCCACAGTGTGCCGGAGGCATTGGGAGGGAGGGTGAGGAGTTCAACAGTGGGGCTGGCGGCCCCAGACATGACTCATGGACTCCCGAGGGTCTGTGGACCCCATTTGTTAACCGCTGATCTAAGTCTAGGTCCCATCCCCATTGTACTTGAATGCCTTCCAAACGGTTTGGAGGGCCTGTATTATACAGTATCACTTTGGCACCTTGATTGTGAACAGCCCAGAAAACAGTGATGGTGGTTTACCAAGTATTGAGAGGTGCTGGAATAATTTGTATGATGGGGGTGCTGAGAGCCATCGAACGAAACTGCAAACCCCGTATATGATGGAAAGCACTTCAAGCAGCCCTACTTCCAGCACCTATGCCAGAAGCTGCAGAATATTTTTTGGGGTGGAGGGGATATAAAATGGAATTTCATATCTGAATCATTCTGAAGCGCTGTTCAGGAAATACTGTCACGGTGGGGACCCCTCCCTGCACAGCAACCCTTCCCCCACTGCTTTGCTTGGCCTGGTTCCCGCTACCACCCGCCTGGCTGTAGGAAGCACGGGACTCTGCCATGCGCTGCGCCCTGTTCCTTGCTGCCTCTGAAAATACCTGTGCGCCCGGCCGCTTCCTGCACTTCCCCGCTCAGGATCCTTCCCCAGCCCCCTCACCCCCTCGCTCGGGCAGGGGAGCGCAGATCATCGCCCGTCTCTGGTCCTCAGCCCCCTCCTCTCTCCCTGGCCACACCTTCGAGGAGGAGCCGGGCGGGACTGAGCGCAGGACCAGAGGCTGCTGCACTTCCATCAGCGCCGGCTTCTTCCCTCTGGTCCCTGCCGCCTGCGGAGGGAAGGGGCCGCTCCGGAGCCTGTCTGCAGCCCTGCGTCTGGTGGGGGACCCTCCCCGGGCGCTGCTCGCCTCTCGCCGGCCTGGGCGGCTGCTGCCGCAGCCCGATCGGGGCTGGCTCCTGCGGCGGGTGAGTGACAGAGCAGCTGCAGCCCGGCGGGGCGAGCGGGCGCTGGGAGATGGGGGGCGCCTCGCATCTCCCCCCACCCTATCAGGGTCAGGTGCATCCAGAGGAAAATCGGTGGGGGGCAGAGCTAGCGAGGGCTGCGGGGTGACCGATGGGAAGGAACCGGGGAAGCAGCTGGGGACCCCCCCCCCCGGCTAACTACGGCGGTTCTCCGGCTTTAATTATGCAGGAACTTGCTAGTTCAGGCTATGTCGCCTCCCTTCTGCTTGTCTGGGCTCTGCAGCCAGGGGGAGCCCCTCCCGCTCTTTGCCCCTGCCCACAGCTTCAGGACTTCGGCTCCCCCGGGGATTTGGGACTTGAATTCCTGTGCCGGAGGCAGCAGGACTTCGTTGTGCTCTGGTAGGGTGAAGATTTTGGGGGAAGGGGAGCGCTGGGTTTGCATGGAGGGAGAGGAGGCAGAAAAGAGAAAGCAGCAGCTCTGGGTATCCGCTGGGTGCGATGCACTGCTCTGGTAGTTCCACTCTCGAGGGCTCTTATGTTCGCAAACCCTTCTTCATTGTGATTTTTGGCTGGTTGTTTTTGCTCATGGGGAAGGAGGCAGTAGCAGTGCTGTGGGCATTGGGCAGTGAGAATGTGTCTAGCTCCTGGCCTGCCCACCTGCTCTCCCAGTACTGATCACCTGCATGGCTCTGCCTATCCACATCAGTCCTGCCCCTGGGGTACTCCACTACAGATCCCGCTATGAGTTCTCCCAGTGCATCGCTGGTCTGGCCGACGAAATGCCCTGCTATTCCACTTCTTGTTCCCATAGCTCTGCCAGTGCACCTGGCACCTTATTTCTGATGTACAGCCCTCCCCCCTTGTGTTGCAGTATGGGGTCTTCACACAGGGGTGCCCCTCAGTCCTGACCTGCAGTACCCCAGTTATTTCAGGCCCAGACCTCCACACTGCTGTGCCAATGCATCCCTACTTGACCTACAACACTTCCTGCTATTCCAGTTCTGATATTGTCAGTGATGCGTGGTGGCTTCAAGGGGTGGACAAAATGACCCACTAGTGACTTGAGACCACCAACTATCTTTCTTGGCTGACCAGGTGTAAGTGATGCAAACCTAGCTCTCCATAGCTGAAAAGTCAGAGGCGGGGTGGTAATCTGTTATTGAGCAGTGCTGACAAAATTACTCTGCAGTGTCAAATCAGGAAGTGACCTCCAGCGTTGTGCAATCCTAGGCAAGCTTGAAAAGAACCACTTAAATAATCTAGTCAGCCCTCTACATCAAATAGGATAAGACACTGTTAATCCCACTATACATTTGTCTAACCTTATCCCGAACACATCTAATGACAGGACATAATTACCTTTCTAGGGCAGTTCATTCCATTGCCAGATTGGCTTCAGGGTTGAAAACACTTTACCCATTATGGAAATTAGGTGATCACAGGAAGCTGGAGAATTCAGGGCCTCAGTTTCTTGCCCCCATATAGCAGTGGGTTTTGTTTGCTTCATTTGGAAGTTCTCTTCCTTTGGTATGAGTTAGACATGTTAATATACTTCAGCTAAACATATGCCTCTGTATTTAGAAATGAATTGATGATTAAAGTGAAGGATGGGGCTTCAGGGAGTTCAACGGCCAGCTTGGCCATCTTCCTGTGTGATCCAATGAAAGTGTGTCCCAGAGACACTGTCAACCAACCTCAAATCTAGTCATTTCAGGTGCTAACCCTGCCCTGAGGCTCCTGTGTGCAGTTCAGTCATTTTGAAGGGACTCTGTCAGCCTGCAACTTTTCTGCCAGTCTTTGTTTTTATAATCACTTTCTTATCTTTAAAAATGTTCTTTTCTCTGCTGTGAAAAACCCACACAAACCAGGGAACACTCTTAACTACATAAGGGAAATAGTGAAACCGACTTGTGGAATGCACAAAGCAAACAAATGGAGGGGGGGAAAATCTCCAATGTTTCAACTCTAGTCATCTTAGGTATTTGTAACAAGTGTATAAAGCATTTTCAGACAGTGTGAGTCGAGAGTCCTAACTTCTGAGCCCATCTATTTCCTTACCTTCCTCAACAGAGCTGTTTTGAGCCTTAGATTATTACTATTAAATTGCACAGGGGAGGGCCAAGTATCCTTATTAATATTCAGAATTGATATTATTTATTTATTTTATTGACTTGGAAAGGACTTTAATCATGGGGTGCTAGGCCACACCTGGATTGCTTTCACTGTAAAGCACATAGGATTCTGTCATAACTGCTATATAAATAACAACTCTGATAACATTTTTCCCTTACTCATTTAATCTCTATATTGATGGCCTGGATCCAAAGCTATTAAAGCTAATTGAAAGGCTTCCTTTATTTCCATAGGCTTTTTATCAGCCCCAGGATTTCTAAAAGTTGAGCTGCTTTCCTTCTGATTGGAGGGAAGGGAAAATGACTGAAGATTTCATAGTAAATGTAAGATTAAAAGTGTTCCAGTTCCAATGTGTATGATGCATGTGATATCGTTTAGACATAAAGATGCTACTGTTTCTCTCTTCCCTTAAGAGTGCATGTCCAGGCAGCTTGTCTCTAACAAGGTTTTGTTGTTGAATCTTTCTTTGGTGAGAACTTGTCCCTGCATGGACGTTCCTGGTACCAGCTTCTTCTTGGTGTCTGGGTTGCACTGTATCATCTCTGCAGCAATTCTGTTGGGGGAAAACTCAGCCATGTTTTATTTTGACTTCGATCATTTATAAAATGCCTGTTGCCTCTGGGTATATTTTATTCAGTGAAAGCAAAACATCAACCAGTGTTTACTGCAATGCTGTTGGTGGTGGTTACCAGTTTGAGATGTTCAGGTTAACAAATCACAAGAAGCCCTGGGAATGTTTCACTTTACCCTGGTATACATTAGTGCAGAGGTTCTCAACCTTTTTCTTTCTCAGTCCCCGTCTCCCCCCAACATGCTATAAAAACTCCATGGCCCACCTGTACCACAATAACTGGTTTTCTGCATATAAAAGCCAAGGCCAGCATTACTGGGTAGCAAGCAAGACAACTTCTTTGGGTCCCATGCCACAGGGGCCCCCACAAAGCTACATTGCTCAGGCTTCACCTTCAGCCCCAGGTGGTGGGGCTGAGGACCCTGGGCTTCAGCCCCATGCGGTGGGACTTCAGCTTTCTGCCCTGGGCCCCAGCGAGTCTAATGCTAGCCCTGCTTGGAGGCCCC
This sequence comes from Trachemys scripta elegans, assembly GCF_013100865.1. Lineage (NCBI taxonomy): Eukaryota > Metazoa > Chordata > Testudines > Emydidae > Trachemys > Trachemys scripta. The sequence continues at coordinate 22,611,013 of NC_048309.1, read as the reverse complement.
CCTGAAACCTGCTCAAGGTCCTCTAGGGGGCCCTGGACCTCTGGTTGAGAACCACTGCACTAGTGAAAACACAGACTCCGTTCTAAAAGATTTCTAGGGATGCTACGTTACTAGCTCATGCTCTCTTCCGTTCCCCACCCCAACAAAAGGAACCCACTCTCTTCAAACAAACCGCAGAATTTACCTATGAAATTACTTAAGCTAGTGTAACTCTAGTGGGCCTGATTCTCCTCTTGCTTACCAGTCTAAATCTAAATTCAGTTAGGCAACTCTGGAATTTAACTGGTATAAAACAAATTTAAGTGAGAAAAAAATCAGGCCCACCATTGCTTAGTATCTTCCCAGAATGTGGCTGGAAGGAACCCCTTGTAGCATTTCAGTAGAAACACTACACTACACTACAGTACACCAACATGAGGGAGTCTCCTGTCTGCATAGGTAATCCACCTCCCAGAGAAGCGGTAGCTAGGTTGACAGAAGAATTTTACACAGGGACATGGTAAGCTTAACTATGCCACTCACGGGTGTGAATTTTTCACACCTCTGATCAACTTAGTTAAACCGACCTAATTTTCTAGTGTAGACCAGACCTTAGAATTGCTCATTCAGCTGGAGGGCAAAACTTGGTCCATAGTTTAGGTGGTTCAAAATGAGACTAGATAAATGATGATTAAATGACCTCACTTGGCAAATTAGATCACTGGCTAATTGACCTAGCCTTCAGGAAAGAAATGTTACATAATATTCAACATTCACTGAAGTCTGTCACTCATTTAAAACCCCTTAACTACTTTGGGTAATACCTCACCTTTGTCACTATTGCTTAATTCTGGATATTTATTAGAGCTTCACTTTGCCATCTTGTCTTTGGGCTGAATTCTCTCCATTAATCATACCCGCTAATCCGATCATCTTGTTAATCTCTTGGAAATTCCTTTTGCAAACTGCCGCATTTGATTCTTTTTGTCTCTTTTGCAGGCTTTTTTAAAATATTGGCACAGTGGGTGTAATTTCCCACCAGGTTTTATAAACTCGGTTGACAGTCCTCCTCCTCCTCCTCCTCCTCCTCCTCTTTTCCCCCACCTCCATTTAGGCAGAATGAAAACCTTGTTTTGAATGTCACTTAGAAAAGCGAGTGTAATTACATACTTCTTATATTTGAAGTAAAGAACTCTTGTGGGTGAGGGGAAGCCCAACCCCAGACCCAAGTTGGGTCATTTTCCGTAGATGCATTTGTGGACATTAAGGCCCCAATCTTGCAATGAGCAACATGTGGGCAGATACCTCTTCCCACACAGAACCGGTCTTGACTTCAGAGGCTCTGTGCAAATTCGGGAGTCTGCCTGCATGTTGCTCATTGCAGGATTGGGGCCCAGGGTTGCTAATGTCGTGGAAGAATTTTTTATACATTTAAAATGTGCTATTTTCTTTTGGACTAAAGTAGCTGGACTAGGTCAGTGAGTGAGTAACAGTAGGTTGGTTGTTCTGAAGATGCTAATGGTCAGTCTGAATTCAGTGTTTGTTTTCTGGCTGAAAACAGCTCAGCTGGTTTTCTTCTGTGCCAGAAAGGCCAACAATTGTTGACTGCAAGTAAATACTTATTTAGACTATGGGATAGTGCGTACCTAGCCCTCACCCCTGTTAAAAGAGCTGAAGGGGTGAACTGGGGTGTGTGAAAGGGGTCGGCTGTTCACTTTTTCCAAGGCTCCTGAGTCAAATAACACTCTACTGTGGGAATGGTTTGCCAGCTGGCTCTCCCTTTAGGGAAGTTTAAAGAGGCTTATTGCAATCTTACTAGAAGTCTGTCTTCCTCTATTAGTCTGCTTGTCTCTCCATCTCCCTTCCATGTGCTTGTTCGCTCATTCATACAGACAGATCTATTGCTTCATGTGCACAGTTATCTGTCCATACCAGCTGTGCTGCTCAGTGAAGTGTTCCTCCCATTCATGGCACATTCATTTGTAGATTGTCACTTTTTGCTGTGCAACATACATTTTTCCTTAATATTTTTCTTTAAAGTGACACTTCTGAACTACTTCTAAGCCATATGCTTAACAAGCCTTAAAAAAAAAAAGAATCTTCTGTTGACTATACAAGTGAGACCCATTATGTTTGATTTGAAAAACAATCTCTCCAGCCCTGAGCAATTAACCAAAAAGCCCTCTTGCTGTAGGTTCTGCTTTTGCATATACATGGCTTTAACATCCACATTCATAAAGCATGAACCCACCTTGTCTTGTGTTTGGGACTTACAGTCAGGACCGGAAATAGGCTGTGTATGTATCATCACTGGCTCCGTGCCTCTGTTTCCCCTGTATAAAACAGGGATACTTCTGCTTCACACGGGAGGCTGAATTGTTTAAAGCACTCTGACACTTGGATCAATAGTACAAAATATTTCTTATTACAGTTTTCCCATTGGGGTGGAAGGGCCCAAATGTTTCATGGTTAATACAGAATATACTGTCCAGAGAGTGCAAAATTTTGAAGTTCCTCTATTTGCTGATAGTAAAGACAAAAATGCTTATTGTCATCTGCCTGCCAGTGACCAGACAATCTGAGCTCATATTAGTGAACCTGTGTAGTCTTGAGTGGGAGCTCAAAATCATCAATCAGCAGCGAAGCTTATCAGAGCTGAGCTGAGATTCTTAGTAATGCATAAAAACAACAAGGAGTCTGATGGCACCTTAAAGACTAACAGATTTATTTGGGCATAAGCTTTCGTGAGTAAAAACCTCACCGCCCAAATAAATCTGTTAGTCTTTAAAGTGCCACCAGACTCCTTGTTGTTTTTGTAGATATAGACTAACACGGCTACCCCCTGATACTTAGTAATGCATAGTTTGTTCTCACAGCATCTTTCATCTGAGGGTCTTGTAAAGGTACCCTGATACCATGGTGATCAGGGCCATGTAAGTACTAGACAAGATGGAGAGGGTTTACAAACATTAAACCTCAATACCCCAATAAGGCAAATGAAGTACATCATTTCACAGTTTGGTAAACTGAGGCATGGGTTAAATGACATGCTCAGGGTTCCACAGTCAGTGGCAGACATGAGAATGAACCCAGAAGTCCTGTTCTCGTTAGCAATTAAAATAATGGTTTAGCTGCAGTTTTCAAAGCATTTTGCAAAGGCAAGTAGGCAGCATCCTCATTTTACAGAAGGGGAAACTGAGGCAGAATTGACATGACTACCCAGGTTATGTCAGTGAAAGCCCAGGGTACAACATAGGCCTCCTGAGTCCATCCGATGCCTCTTCTGCTGCATTCTCATTAGAATATACTCAGTCTTTTACATTACTCTCAGTTGTTTTTTGCTGGAACATTTAGTCTATATCTTTAACTGGGAAGGATCAAATCTCATGGTTTTCAAAGCAGCTAAACTGAAGTTATACTCATGGGAATTGTTACATGCACTGGGAAGGTGGGTAGGTGCTACTGCTCTGTGGACTTCCTGTTTTTTCCCCCTTCTGTTGGAATTACGGAAGTTAACTGAATGGCTTTTTTTTTTTCCCTATTCACACTTAGAACAACTTGATAGGATCTGGATTAAGGAAGCTAAATAAGAGTTTGATAAATAGCAAGTTACCAGATAAGCTTCAAACAGGAAAATAATTTTCAGAGGGAGGCTTTTGCTTCAGTATAAAGTAAAGATCGTAAGTTTAATAGTACTGGGCTCTTCCTTAGCACTTTGTTCCATAGTCCAGAAAGCAGTTTTCATATGATCTTTCTCTTCCTTTAATGGATGGGAGGGGGTGGTAGGGAGACAGAGGGCTTGAACATGTACAAATGGACAGGAATAGCTATTCTGCAAAGCTCCCATGTGCACACTTATCCCAAATACAAGTTTCATTTTTTGTTTTACCTTAGTCCACTTTGGAAGATCATACAGCAGGCTAGGGGCAGAGCCAGGAACAGAGATGTGGTCTTCTGATGCCCTGTCCACATTACCTCCATGTTAGTACAGTTGAAACTGAGGGCTTGTCTACATTACCCACTGGATCGATGGGCAGCGATCGATCCAACGGGGGTTGATTTATTGTGTCTAGTCTAGACGCGATAAATCGACCACCGAGTGCTCTCCCGTCGACTCCGGTACTCCACCGGAGCGAGAGGCGCAGGTGGAGTCGACGGGGAGCGCCAGCCATCGACTTACTTCAGTGAAGACACCACGGTAAATAGATCTAAGTGCGTCGACTTTCTAGCTGAAGTTGTGTAACTTAGATCTATTTCCCTCCCCCCCCCAATGTAGACCAGGTCTTACTGTCCTTTCTGGGGGCATAATGCAGTTTGTGCCTGTTGAAATTAGCTTTAATCCTTACTTTGAATTTGTTACTGCTAAAAACTGCAGAGGTCCTACATCAATGGGACTGCACCTATCTTGTTCCAATGATTTAGACTGAATTTTGGATATTAAACTTAGCATTCAAGATCAGTCCACTAACTCCCACATCATACAGCATTTTGGAAGCCCACAAACAAACAGCACTCGCTCAGTGGGTCTTGTGTTTGCATTCCCCAGATGGCCTAATAAAGATTGAACCAAAATCTCTTGCTAGGCTAGGCTATAGCGTAGCATCTCCTCTTTTCAGAGATTCAGGGTGGATCGGAGTCAGAACATAGCATCAGATGTAACAGGCTGAGGTGGTGCTAATGGATACCCTGAGCTGTATATTGGTGGCAAGTGTGAATTGTTTGTAATTAACTGTCATGCTACACACTTGGTTCACTCTTGCCGGGGAGAAGCAAAAGTGTTTGCATGGTGTCTCCAGAACTAGGGAAAAAAACACTACAGTCATACAAATAAGCAGTTTTAATTTTATTTTAACATCTCATGATTCTTTGGGTTCTGACTCATGTTTTTTTTGGTCTGAATGAATCACGGCTTTTGATCTCTCATTGCTTATCCCCTTGTGTGACAATCACAGGTTGAAAACGCAACTTTAAATCCATGCACGTAGGCAGGCATCAGCTCCCACTTTCCTCTCTCTCCCCCACGCTATCCAGAGCCCTCCCCTGTGGTCCTGTTCAATGACTCATGGTTTCTGTTGCCAGCCTGCAGGTGGATGTGCCTTGGGATCCTACCTTTAACAAGAGAGAGAGGAGAGAGAGAGGGCGGGGTGGCAGTGGTGCCAAGCTTGGGAAGAGTGCAGCTCAGAGGTGGGCCTGCTCCAGGGTTCTGCCCCACTCAGTGCATATGGTGCCCTGGTGCTGCAGGCAGAGGTTACAGCTGCTATCTGCTGCACAGTGACCTCTACAAGCCAAAGCCAGAAACTGCATGTGGCTCAGGCAAAATTCCTGTGCTGCTGTAGCTGACAATCAGAAGCACCACTCCAAATCACAGCAATATCAGGTGTGGGAGGCGTTGAACGGCGCTAAAGTCTCTTTGTTACACTGGGAGTAACTCCCAAGCCAAAACCATTCCATCAATGGAGTTACACCAAAGATATACTTGGCCTCATATTGGTAGTGAAATATCTATTGAAAAAATCCCCTGAGAATTGCCTCTACTGTCCCACTCAGGGCTAAGATTTTAGGTCAAACAAAGGAATGACTGTAGGAAACTCTGCACATCTGGGCCTCAAGCAGTCACTGCTCAGCTGTTCCCACTGGTGGTGACATCTTCATGCAATGGTGCCCAAACTTTTCCTGTCGTGCCTCCCCCACCCGACCAGTAATGGAATCTGTCTGTGCTCCTCCTCTCCATTACAGTATAGTTGGCTCAGCAGATGAGCTTGGTATGGGGAGGAGCTGGGGCTAGAGGCGGAGCTGGCCTGGGTGCAGAGCAGGGGGTAGAGTGGAGCTGCAGCTGGGGGTGGAGCTGGGCTGGGAGGTGCTTTCTCTCTGCCTCCCCACCGTGCATCCCCCTGAATGTTCCTCTGCACCCCCCTAGAGGGGTGCACCCCACAGTTTGGGGACCACTATCTTAGCGGGTGGAGAGCAAATGGGCAGAGACCTTCAGACCTTGCTTCATGTAGATATCTCAAGTCGGAATTCATCCTGTATCTATGAAACTTGAGATGCTTTGACTGCTGCTGACCAGGCTTTGGGTATTGACTGGGGCATGTTGAAATGCCCTCCTCTAACCATCCGTGAGCACCCATCAGGGAAACATCGGCTGGGGGAGGAGGTGCAGGAAGGAAATTCCAGCCTTGGGCAGCCTCTGAGGCACTGCAGAAGCTAGAAAGGGAAACCTGTTAATTCCCCTAGCTTGTTTCTGTGTCCAAGTAGGACTGTTTCCTGTGCGTATTCTAGTATGTCATTGTCAAAATAACTTCCAGTGGCTTGGGCCTTTGACTGCTTTCATTAAGAAGACTGGTCTACTCTAAGTGGGGATTAGTGTCTATCTTGACGGGAAGGGGATTGTCTCCTACCATCTCCATGGTTTGAGAAGGCTGGTGTGGCCTGCTTCATGTCTCTGTTCTACAGGCTGTTTTGGATAATCTCCTTCTTCAAACCATAATATTTTCAGGTATATGGTCTAAGGAACTGGGTTTTGGGACCAAGCCCACCCATGCCCACTGCAGTGCTGGGGAAAACTGCTTGCACCAGAAAAACAAATACAAGGCGATTATAAAGTTGTTGGCACAAATGGGTCAGATCACTTCCCCTGCAGGTGTCTGGCCTGGCAACTTGCATTCAGATTTAATGTGCTGTAAAAAAAAAAAAAAAAAAAAAAAGAAATTAAATGGAAAAACCGAACTGGAGACTTATGTCCTCAATTATTTTTTGTTTTACATAGTCTGGGCTGCTATCTGCCCCTCCCTGTAATGTTTCATTACTGCAGTTCAGCCTGGTTCGGAGGATGCTCTGCTGCAAAGTGGCAGTTAAAATTCAGTTCATTTTTGGACAAAAATGCAGTTCTGGTCTTTCCATTTCTCCCAAGTAAACTCTGAATTCTGGGATGGGGTCCTTCTGCTTATCTGATACTGGAGTTAGATTTTGGTAGCAGATACTTTGCTTCTGGGATAGCAACAGGGAAATGATGGTGTGAAATTAACCTTCAGAGGAAGGAAAATGTCCTTGTTCCTTTGGGGGAAGGAAAGGCTAGAGTTGTCCTTACCTATGCCCTTCACATGCTCTCCATCCCCAAGGCCGTATGCGATCTGTGATTATATATAATGCATCTCGGTGTAGTTATTGTAGATATTTATAAGGTGCCTGTCACCTTGGGACAAGTGCTATCAATGGGTGTCTTCATGCATAGAATTAACATAAAAATATGGCCCTAATACAGGAAAGGAATGCATCTTCAGCTCACTTTAGCTATAGTCTCTGCTACTCTACAAGCCAGTAAATAGTAGAGATTTCTCTTCTGAGCTGGATAGAAAGAGGCAGAGTTGGAATGTTAGAATGTAGTCTCTTCCCGATTTAATCCCAAACCCAGGTTCTAATCCCCACCCAAATAAAAATTAAGGTTGGGTTTTCAAATGTAACTCTTCATTTCAGATGTCCCTTCCCTGTATCTGATGACCCTCTTACCTGAGCTGTTTCCTGATGGCTCTGTGCCCCGGCCCTGGCGAAGCTGAAACCAATGGCTTTCCAATGCTGGCTGACAGCAAACTTTCAGATAAAAGACTGCTGAGCATCCACCTCCATAATGCCCAAGGAGCAGTTTCTGCAGCTGCCAGAGACCCCTTAGGATGCACATAGATGTTGCATAATAATAAATCCATGAATGAAATATCATCACCCAGCCTGCACTGAACATGCAGATAGAAAGGTGGTCAGGTGAGGGATGGATTATTAACTCTTATCTCCTTAGAGACGTGAGTTTCTATATAAAAAGCCCAATATGAAATCTAACTTTAAAATTTTACCCATAGCTCTTACCACCCACCAGAAATACGCGTGTGTTGCACAGGTGAGACTGGACCTATGTATCTCTGAAAATTCCACCCTCAGGCCCTGATCAGCACACAGCTGTTGACCTTGGTGGGAGTTCTAGGAACACAGGATTGGCCCCTAAAGATACAAACCTCAGGCTACCTTTAGAAAATCCTCGTGATTCTGTCCATATTGTGCTTCTGGGAGACTTACTGGCTCGGAGCTAGTGCAGATGACTGGAGGCTGCCACCCGATTTGTTTCACTCATCATGGAGGTGCCACTCAAAAGAGCAGTTATGTTACAAATACACAAGCTGAGCTGGAGGAGGAACATTGGGCACAGGGTCCCTTTAAGAAAATGGAGAAAGTGAGTCCAAGGTGAAATATGGGGTGGAAAAACAATGTTTTATGTCCTACTGTGATAAATATTACAGGAAACATGAGGTGAAAATGTTAAGAGGCTTCCTCCGGCTCCTGTTTAGAGCGGAATAGTTGGAACAAAACAAGGCCCTTCGACTTTTCTATTAACAGACTCAGTTTTAAAACCATTTCTGACTCACTGTTTAACACCTTTTTTTCTAGCTTGGCATTTCGCCCGCAGTGCTAGGAATAAAGTGAGTGGAGAGAGAGAGATGATCTGGAACCCTGGAGAAGAACAGCCAAACCAAAACACTTCTTCCCAAACTTATTGGCTTGGGGTCTCTGGGGAAGTGTTTAGTTAAAAGCTTCAGGCTTCTATTGAGCTAAGGCAATGCTTCCCAAACTTGAGACGCCGCTTGTGTAGGGAAAGCCCCTGGCGGGCCGGGCCGGTTTGTTTACCAGCCACGTCCGCAGGTCCGGCCGATTGCGGCTCCCACTGGCTGCGGTTCGGTGCGGTGCGGGCCAAGGGATGTACTGGCCGCTGCTTCCAGCAGCTCCCATTGGCCTGGAGCAGCGAACCGCGGCCAGTGAGAGCCGCGATCGGCCGGACCTGTGGACGCGGCAGGTAAACAAACTGGCCCGGCCCGCCAGGGGCTTTCCCTACACAAGCTGCGTCCCAAGTTTGGGAAACACTGAGCTAGGGAAGCAATTTGTAAACTTTGATCCAGTTTATGTAGCTCCACCAACAATACCATGGCATCTCAAATAGTTAGGAATGTATCCTCTCAATAGTGTGGTGAGGTCGTATCCCCACCTTACAGATGGAAACTGAGGCACAGACTAAGTGACTTGCCCAAGGTCACACAGGAAGCCTGTGTCAGACCTGGGAATCAAACCCAGAACTCCTGAGCCCCAATCTACGCCTTAACAATTGGCCCTTCTTGACTTAAACCTCCCCTGCTGTACATGGACATTAAATATTCAAAGGCACATTCTGTAAGAATCATAGTTTGCCCCAGGGTCCTTGGTCAAAATTTCTTCTTCTCTCAATTTTTATGCAGTATGTTAATACCATTTGACTCCTGCCCATCACCCCAGAGAGGGCTGCATTTCAATGATTCTTTGTGTATATAGTTACAAAAACATGAAAGGTGCTGAATGCATCCAAGGTTGTGTCTACATTGCAATTAGACACCCGTGGCTGGCCCGTGCCAGCTGACTCAGGCACAGGATAAGGGGTTGTTTCATTGCTGTGTAGACGTTGGGTCTCTGGGACCCTCCCACCTTGCAGGATCCTAGAACTCGTGCTCCAGCCCAAGCCCGAACGTCTACAACACAATTAAACAGCCCCACGAACCCGAGTCAGCTGGCATGGGCCAGCCTCAGGTTTTTAATGGTAGTGTAGACGTACCCTAAGATACTAGTTGATGTAATTAAACAACTGCTGATTTGCATCAGTGACTTAATTTATTATCACTCCTACCTATGGCTAACCTGGCAGTGCCAATGTACCCACCAACATAGCACAATAATACTTTGCTCTCAGAAATAGTTGCTGAAATTACTGCTGAGGGTGAGTTGAGAGCTCATGATAGTCAGGGGGACATATTCAGCATTGCCTGATGGCTAGAGCACAGGACTAGAGTTAAAAACCCCAGAATTCTAGACCTGGTTCTATCACTGACTTACTGTCTGGTCTCAGGCAAGTCGCCTCACCCCGTAAGACCTTCATTTCCCCATCCTTTACAATGGAAGCGATGGTAGTTATCCACCTCGCAGCAGGGCTGAGAGGGTTAGTCATCTCTACAGTGCCTTGACAGTGTAATTGATGTACTTATGCAAAGTCTTTCTTTGTTTCATGCACTCCCCTGAGCTTAGTATCGCATATGCTACAGTACGCAAACTTCCTCCCACAGCTCTGCTGCTGGTTCTTGACTTCTTGATAGCACTTGTCCCAAGGTGACAGGCACCTTATAAATATCTACAATAACTACACCGAGATGCATTATATATAATCACAGATCGCATACGGCCTTGGGGATGGAGAGCATGTGAAGGGCATAGGTAAGGACAACTCTAGCCTTTCCTTCCCCCAAAGGAACAAGGACATTTTCCTTCCTCTGAAGGTTAATTTCACACCATCATTTCCCTGTTGCTATCCCAGAAGCAAAGTATCTGCTACCAAAATCTAACTCCAGTATCAGATAAGCAGAAGGACCCCATCCCAGAATTCAGAGTTTACTTGGGAGAAATGGAAAGACCAGAACTGCATTTTTGTCCAAAAATGAACTGATTTTTAACTGCCACTTTGCAGCAGAGCATCCTCCGAACCAGGCTGAACTGCATAGTGGTTCTGTGAGGCAGCGATTCAGATATGAGCGAGGGTGCATCTGTCCAATGGCTCCTTGTGACAGTAGTCAGAGGAGCAGATGTTCAACTTTAAATGAACAAAAGCAAACCCTCCACTGGGCTAGGAAACACTAAGGTTTTTACTTGGTTATCTTAGAAACCTTCCATTGGTGGGGCACTGTTTGCTCCCACATCACATTGCTGAGAGGGAATTTGTCCTCTAACTAGCTGATCCCCTGAGATTAGGGGTGGGAGGTGGTGACAGGAGCTCCTAGAGAGCAGGTGCTTTGGTGTGGCAACTCTCCTGGGCACACTCGAGTGTGTACCATGCAGTGCATATTGGCAGCTGATCCAGCCTCCCTTGTGTTTGAAAGGCCTCACAGCTGGGTTACCGTTACAGGCAGGGGAAGCTAGTTTAGGTTGGCTGGCGAGGCAGTAACCCTTCTCTGACTGAGGTTGCGGAGGAAGATGTTGGATGGCTGAAAGTAGGAGAGACTGTTGTTAGAAAAGTGATATTTTAAGAATAAGAAAAGAAATCCCAGTACTTACTGCATTTCCAGTGAGTAAGAATGCTCAGTACTGAGATTTATAAGCCGGGAGAGCAAGCTGATCATCTAGTACAGGGTTCTTGCCACAGATTCCATCATCCAGACAGAAGAGACTTTGGTGTCCTAGCCCCTATCCTAATGGTATCGCAAACTGCTTCAGACCCTGGCCCTGCAGTGACTGCTGACGAACATTGCACCCTTACGCGCTCAGCAAGAACTCATGCATGGCTTAGGAAATTATGCAGCGCCTGTTTGACTGATGAGAGCATTAGGTAGGACACTGGCATGATCCAAACTCCTTGGAAAAGCACTATGTCAGCTTTAGCTCCCACCAGAGAGGGGCAGAAGAGACTCTGGTCCGTCTGCCCTTCAGTACAGCACTTCAGAGGTACTGTACTTCCAGACTCGTCGTCCTGTAGCAGACCTGCTCCAAAACGCCTTATGGCCCTGGCTAGCATACAGCTGGTGCTGCTATACTTGCACATCTGGCCTATTTCCATCTTGGGTTCCCCCACCTACCTGGTTTTTGTTTGGAGCCCATTTGATTTCTGCCCACATCTTCCTCTATCCCTTCTGCCGCTCTCCACCCCTCCCTTGCTCTGTCCCCTTCTTTGGTCTCCCTCAGACTGCCTAGCACCTTCTGCCTCTCCCAGCCTCAGGTGGCAGCTCCTGCTCCCCCTGCTGGTGAGGAACTCCTGCCACCTGACAGTCACTTTCCCAGACTGTGTGGTTCCTAAACTTCCCCTGTCTATCAGCCCAAACCACAGTGCGGGACTTGCACCACCAACCAGCTGGGCTCAGTGAGAAGTGAGACACTAGTGGCAACAAAATCTGATAAAAAAAAATTGGGCGTCCAGCTAAGGCAGGCGTGGCAGCCTGAGAAGGAGCCAGAATTTACCAATGTACATTGCCAAAGAGCCACAGTAATACATCCAACAGCCCCTGCATCAGCTCTCCCCCCCCTCACTCCCAGCACGTCCCACCCACTGGCAGCCCTCCCTACACCTTCCAATCAGCTGTTTTGTGGCATGCAGGAGGCTGGGGGGCAGGCGGGGGCACGAGCAAGGACATGGCAGGCTCAGGGGAGGGGGCAGGAAGAAGTGGAGTGGGGCAGGGCCTGTGGCAGAGCCAGGGGTTGAGCAGTGAGCACCCTCCAGCTCATTGGAAAGTCGGCACCTATAGCTCCAGCCCCGGAGTCGGTGCCTATACAAGGAACCGCATATTAACTTCTGAAGAGCCGCATGTGGCTCTGGAGCCACAGGTTGGCCACCCCTGAGCTAAGGAGTCAAGGCCAGCGTGCTTGATGGAGTCATCCGTGGGAGAAGGACAGCAGAAGAGTTGGTCTCTGCAGCTGGCATTGGGTGGTGGGTAGGAATTAGAGTGACCAGATGTCCTGATTTTCTAGGGACAGTCCTGATATTTGAGGCTTTTTCATATATAGGCACCTAATCTCCCCCCCGCCCCCCGATTTTCACACTTGCTAGCGGGTCACCCTAGTAGGAGGAATGGTGCTGAAAAGGCCGTGGATAGAAAACACTGGTTGTGAATGGTGAGGGGCAGATCTGAAGAAATCCTGACCTTGCAGTGGGCTAGAAATGGATATTAATGAAATAAACCAAACTGCCTCATTTACCGAAAACTCTTGTCCTTGTTATAGATTCTCTCATTTGGCTTCGGATTCCAGCCAAGAGAAGATTAACATGGGGTTAATCAGCAGGGGAGGGTGGAACGTTCTCTTATTCTTTGTGCATTGATAGCACTCTGGGGCTTTGGGATCAATCCTGCTAACACCTGTGCCCACAAATAATGCCACTGACTTCAAAGGAGACAACTTGTGAATAAAATTACTCATGTGCATGTTTGAGTGACTGGGTCCTTAGGTGCACTCTTGCTTCAAAGACCAATACAAACAGCAGGCCAATTGTAGAATTTTATACTTAAGTCTCAGCGCACCCTTTTTAAAGGATGCTCTGTCAGAAACTGTGTGTTTCCAAATCGTTTTTCCCCCTCTAATGTTAACACATGATAGACATGCCTGGTCTGTTAAATATGTGTTTATAGAGATCTCATGGCAATTGAATAAAATCACAAGCAACGGCATATAAGTGCTGTAATGATGCTCATTCTGTAATATTGTAACACCGTGTTAAATCTGGTGACTATACTCCTATCTGCAAACAAAAGCTAACTGTTGTAATGATTGTTTTGTTTCTGATATTTACATGGTGAGGATTTGTAAACTTGTTAAACCCTCCAAGAAAATAAATAAATAGTTTAAAAAAAAATAGAAAAGTCAGTGGGTTTTATTTTTATTATTTTTTTTTTTTTAAAGAAATCAAACTGACTGTCCCTCTATGTGGCTGGATCATATGTGATGACTTTTTACTTTATTAATGTGGGGGCTAGTGAGCAAACTGGTGGTTGGGTCAACTTATGTTGCTCAGGGGTGTGGATTTTTCCTGAGCGACATAGCTGGGTTGACTTAATTTTTTAGTATAGGCCAGGCCTAAATCTGTAAAGCATCAACTTTCAGCCATTGGAACATGTTATACCTTTCTCTGCTAGACTGAAGAGCCCATTAGTAAAGATTTGTTCCCCATGTAGATCCTTACAGACTGTCATCAAGTCACCCCTTCACCTTCTCTTTGTTCAGCTAAATGATGTCACAAGTTAAAGCGGGGAGGGGGATGGCCGTTTGCTTGTGGGTCAGGGAGTTGCCACTTTACAGGAAACTGTCTGTACTGGGCTATCTTGATTATCACTTCAAAAGTTTTTTTTCTCTTACTTAATTGGCCTCTCAGAGTTGGTAAGACAACTCCCACCTGTTTATGCTCTCTGTATGTGTGTATATATATCTCCTCAATATATGTTCCATTCTATATGCATCCGAAGAAGTGGGCTGTAGTCCACGAAAGCTTATGCTCTAATAAATTTGTTAGTCTCTAAGGTGCCACAAGTACTCCTGTTCACTTTACAGGAAGATGCTCTGATCCTGCAAGGCCTGTGAGTCACTTGATACAAAAGTGGATCCATGGGACTCAGAGGGACTAATTGCATATTTGCAAGAGGTGGGCCAGAGTGCACACAAAATGTGGGCTTTGATTGCATTGTGGGATGGGACATGATCACAAGTACCAGCACCTACATGCTCTTAGTAAGGATACTTGGAGGTAGACATAGGACCTACTTGGGGGCTCTTATTGGAGCAGCTGGATTACTTTTTGATGGATCATCATGAAAACAGTGATCACATGAGTGGCATAAAATAGCGAGTGGCCCTCCTTCTGACTGGCACCTGCAGTAGGATCATTATTCTCTCTGTCCTGATGCTGTGGTTTGCTCGCGGCTCGCAGGATATGCTCTGCACCTCTCAAGAAACGGAGCTGCTGAGCTCATGGAAACAAAGCTGTGTCAGAGGCAGGGGGAAAAAAAGAGAGAGCGAGAAAGAAACTAAGATGTGAAGCTTTGTAAACCACAGACACCCACACAGCTGGGTCCTGTGCTGTTTTACAGGTAAAATGAACATTTAGGCCTTGCTGTGGCTGTACTATAATTAGACCGACCAGGTAGTGCAAAGAAAAAATATATATATTTTGCACAATGAAAGAAACTAGGTCATTGGGAAACAAGCAGCCTGAGCTGCAGAGCCAACATCCATGTGGGGCTTTGTGGACTACAGTGTTCTAAAGAGTAGCACAGAAATAGGTCCAGTTCTGCCACCTTTCAATGCTTGTAAACCTATAGCAGTTCTCTGGTGCTCGAGGAGGATCTAATATTTCTGGTAGCGGCAGCTGCCTCACAATAACTTGCAGGCTGCCGCTGCTTTTTAAGGCCATGTTTGAGGCTTGGCTGGCAAAGCACAGCCTCTTTGTCTTCTCTCATAGGTCTCTCTGTTCTCTTTTGTTTGTTTCTTTTTCTTGAGCCAGTGTAAGAGCTACAGGAGACTAAAACTTACGCAGAGAGCAGGCGAAGCCCAGCAATGGCAGAGCAAGCTTCCCACCCACCCGGCTCCCTCCCATGCGTTCTAAATGTGCTGTTTCCTCTGGCACGTCTAGGGCACAAACCTGCAAGCCTTCCTCCTGGGAGTAGCTATGCCTCAGGCAAGCGAACCCACTGACTTCCACTTCCACTGGCTTTAACAGACCTGCAGAATCAGGCCCTTGCTGCTTGAGCCGTTTTTGTAGGGATGGAGACAACTTTTACTAAACCATCGTGAAAAGTGGCATCTGTTTGGCAATGGGGGAGGTCAAGAAGCGGCCCTTGCTGTTATCTCTTAAACCATCCAGTTATTAAAAACATTGAGCTTCAAATCTTCAGGGTTAGCTAAAACATTGCTAGACTAGATCCCCTCCAAGGAATTCTCCCAGAAGGGTAGAATTATGTACTATGCTCAGGTACCTTTGACCTTGTGTTCCACTCCGACTGAAGCCGACAAACTCAGGCTCACATGTGCCACTGAAGCAGCACTTAGGCCTTATTCTGGTGTCTCTGCGCATGACTGTTTCAACAAGAGCAGCCCAGAACCAACCTCCATGCTTTGGCTCTTCTGTAAGTTAGATTTGTATTGGAACGCAGGGTTCCAGCTTTCAGCCTGAGTAACTTGCAGAGGAAGTGGAATGTCTTGTTTAGAGTCTGCAGAGGTATTTATAGAAAGGATTGAATCCTTTATCAAAGGCCTCTGGAGGTATTTGCAGGAAGGTGGATGGGGATGATAATGCTGTTGTATGGCGCCTAGGGGTATCCTTCCACGTATAAACCTTGTGACACTATCCACCATTTGGTACAATCTGGTGCATTCCAAAGGGGAAGAATTTATTCTTCAGAAACATCTTTGTGGGCCATGGATAAATCATGCTTGGCTGGACTGGCTTGTGTTATCCAAAGAGGACCGAGGTCTAGCAGAGGCACATGCCTCTACATAGTTTGGTTTGACTAGGATTTAAGCTGCCTTGAGGACTTACTAGATCTGTTTCAGACTGCCTTTGTGTTTTGCAAATACTGTCTGTCCCAAAGGGCCTTGAGGCTTTTAGCACCACTTCTGCTTAGCAGCAATGCTGATCTCTCTCTCTGTTTTGAAGTGGCGGGTGAGCGAGGAATGTTCCTGCCAGCTTCAGTCACCATTTGATTACAATCCTCCAAATTTTCAGGCATTTGCAGATTCTGCATAACGAACCCCCAGTATCTAATGTGGTCAGACTTGCCTGGAAGAGGTTTGGAGGGAAGGATGGTGATAGGAAACTTGACCAGCTCTTTTAATATGAGGCTTTAACATAGTGGCCTGTAAATATACCTTAATTTTGACAGGCTTTGGATCTACGTTGGGACTTTGCAATCGTATACACTGTGTACTGGTACATTTAGCGGAAACTAGCTCATCACTGAGGCAACTTGTTTGTGCCTCATTAACTGTATCTCAGATTCATCTCCTGTAGAGGAATGTGCAGTATATTGAGTATGGTTGTTCCTCTCTTCCTGGCATTTCCTTCCTGGGCCTCTTGATTAGCCTTAAGCTGACGGGCTAATTGGCTTGGTAGCTCACCCAGCCCACCAGCCTGATTAGCTAATTATCTTTAATTACCCCAGTCAGCTGTCTCCAGGGGGAGCTAGGTGGTGACAGAGTGCAGGCTCAGGTGTGAAATCCCCACATTCTGTCACACTCCCCTTTGGGCTGCAAGTGGTTAAGAGATAAAAATCCTGTCACTTAAAAACGGTTTCCCAATGTATTAGGTCTGTCAGCAGCAAAACCCTTCGCTGTGTTTGGTTTTGTGGTAGTTCCTCTAAAGCCCTGGTTTGGGATTTGGAGCCTAACTATGCTGGGTGCTGTGCACACAATGCAGACAGTCCCTGCCTCAGTGTACAATGGCACTAAGGTGAAGTCATTGGTGGATATAACAAACAGAGGTGAGAGCACAAGGTAACATTGACACCTTGATTGTCACTGCGTGTGTGTCCATTCTGCATTGGCCTCGGGGGATGAACTGGGTGACTTGTAGGTCTCCAATCTCTGGCTTTTGCCTTATTTTGACACTCCAGGCCACTTTGTCTAGTGACTGGGGCACTAGACTGGGTCTCAGACCTAGATACTGTTCCTGACTCTGCCACTGACGTGCTCTATGCCTCTATTTTATCTTCTGCTCTTTGTCTTACTACCTGATGTTGTAAGTTCTGCAGGACAGGGACTCTTGCTATGTGTCTGTAGAGTGTCTAGCCCGATGGGGCTCAGATCGCCGATGGGGCCACTAGAGACGACTGTAACACAACTGGCAATAGCCTCATCAGGCTGGAGGCAATCTAGAGCTGTCATAAACAAGTGGGCTGCTGTGAGAGGTGAAACTAACTCCCCTGGTGCCTCAAGTACAGTGAGACTGGGGATCCTCAGATTCTTAAGTGTATACTTTGTGTTATGCCAGAGGAGTCCATAGGTGACTCATGGCCTCAGGGAGCTCCCTGGTGCTCTAATGTGCAATTCGCCCCAACTAAAACTACAACATCTTCACTAGGTACCGTCCAGCTGGTAGGTGACAATTGCACACCGCGTTACCAAGTTTTGTAGTTAAAACCCTTGACATGGTGTAACACCATCAGATCCCGGCCGTTGGTGGATGGGATTGAACCTGGGACCTCTCAAGCTTAGTGCGTGAGCCTCAAGCCACATGCCTCTTAGCTGAAGTTGTAGCAAACTCATTAATCTCTAGATGGTCTCGGTGTCACTAGAGGGGGATGGAGCACCACACCAAGCAGGCCTGGGTTACAATGGCAGCAAAATGGAAACTTCTTTAAGATGGTAGCTGTTATCAGGAGAGGGTTTTTTCCATTGGGCTGGGAATAATGACTTTTCTGAATGGGACTGTTGGAAACTTAGCCTTGTTCCTTCCTTCTCTTCTCAGGGTTCCACCATGTGCTCCGTGGAGATTAGGATGCACCGATCACAGCTCAGCCCCAGGATGCTAGTATAGTGCTGGGCTGCTGATGCGCAGAGCACCTACTGTGGGATATCGCTCCAGCAGGGCCATCCTGGGCCTGCCCTCCATCTCTCCCAGCAGAGCCAATGGACGCCCACGTGGATCTCCTGACAGAACTCCAGCTGTTGGATAAGGTGCCCACGTTGGAGCGGCTGCGGACAGCTCAGAAGCGCAGGGCTCAGCAGCTGAAGAAGTGGGCGCAGTACGAGAAGGAGATGCAGCACAAGAAGCGGAAGCATGAGAAGAGGAGGAGCGCTGTCAGCCGCAAGAAGGTGTCCTTTGAGGCCAGCGTTGCTTTGCTGGAGGCATCGCTGAGGAATGATGTGGAGGAAGGTAGGACTTGCTGGGGGTGCCTGTGTCTGGCAAAGTCCTTATGGTTTGGCAACCTGTGAACCTGCTGTAACCTCCATGCAGTGTGCAGGGCCACCTCCAGTGCGTCTGTACAGAAGCACTGCCCCTGTGGGCTGGCATTTCCTGTAGTGAAGACACCATGTCCGGCAGCACGGATAGGCTAAGGTGGTGTGGTCTGTGTGGAAAGTTACACTTCCTTAGACTGCTGTCAGAAGGCGGCCCAAGTGCGTGATGGGGGTACAGGCTAGATCCTGCCTGGAGGGGAGGCTCCTTTCACTCTATCCAACCCTCCCATGCAGGGCCAGGTGCACCTGGCCTAGGGTACTTCTGCCTCACATGGCAGGGGAGCTACCAATTCCTATTACTCTGCACTTCTGCAGGAAGTTCTTAAAGTGCTGTACGCATGGATAAAAGATGCCTCCCAGCACCCTGGGAGGTGTGTCAGTGTCTCTTTCCACTTCAGAGATGGAGGAATTGAGGCACAGGGTGGTGGAGTGACCTGCCCAAGGTCCTAAAGCAAATCGGTGTCAGAGCTGGAAATAGAACCCCAATCAGCTTGACTCCCAATCCCCTGCCATAGTAGCTAAGCTATTACAGTGCTTGCTGATAGGAATACCTATCAGTAGCAGAATGTACCCTGCCCTGGCCTTCCCCTAAAGCAATGTGTTGTATTTACTCCAGCCTTCCCCTGTCGCCCAGTACTACAATCGCCACCTCCCATGTATGTGACTTTAATCTAGCTCCACTACGCTGTCTGTGGTCAAGGAAACTGTCTGAACAATTTCTCTGGCTAACTGTACTGAAAACTAGAATTGAAATTCCCATGCTAAGGAGCAAGAGAACAGCCCCGGCAGCTGCTGACGGGAGTACTGTCCTATCATAGCAGAAGCTGTATCTAGTCTACTGGCATTTACATCGATAAGTGGAGATGCCTGGAACCTTGCTGAGTTTCATTTTAGGTCCGCCAGTGCAGGCTTATATTCTGGCATCTAATCTCTAGCCTAGACTGTCTGAGTAGGAGCCCTCTCCTCTCTTGCATGTGGCAGCGTGTGCTCTGTCAGCTGGTATATACCTCCCTTTTCCCATCCCACCCCCTTTGGGGAGTGTAGTGGTAGTCGCACACTTAAGGTGTGCATGGATAAGGACTGAGGTTGGCTCCTTTGGCTTCTGCACAGGGGTTTAAGGTGTATGTATGTTGATGGGGGGGGGAAGAGGTAACTTGGCCTGCTCTGCAAGGAGTTTTCCCCAAAAGTCCTCCCATGGTTGTTCTCACTGAGGTACCTTCTTGTATTCCTTTTAGCCCCTCGTAAAGGCATATTGTACCTAATGGGTGTGACAGTGGTTGAGTCTGAGGGCACGTCTTCACTACCCGCCGGATCGGAGGGTAGCAATCGATCTATCGGGGATCGACTTATCGCGTCTAGTGAAGACGCGATAAAATCGATCTCCGATGGCTCTGCTGTCGACTCTGGAAATCCACCGCGGCAAGAGGCGGAACCGGAGTCGACGGCGGCGTGGCAGCGGTCGACTCGCCGCCGTCCTCACAGCCAGGTAAGTCGACCTAAAATACGCAACTTCAGCTACGCTATTCACATAGCTGAAGTTGCGTATCTTAGGTCGACCCCCCCTGTAGTGTAGACCTAGCCTGGGATAGATTGGATTTCCTGTAGAGCAGTGTCTTTCATATCTCTGTAGTGCATTTTGCAAGGCAGTATACACTGCACTGCTTTTGTGCATGGAATCCCGGTCTGACCTTTGGCAGGTGGGTCTGGGCAGACCTATAATAATCCTTTGGAGACTGACTTACGTATATGTATTTTTACTCTGCGAGTTTAACTGGGTTACAGCCACCCCGCTGCTGAGCCACAGTTTCTCAACCCTGACTCTGTTTCACGAATAAGTGGCTTCTTGGAGAATGCTAACTATGAGGCCAATTATGAATAACGGGTGGTGGTTTTGTACTGTGAAAACCAGTCCATTAGATCTTATGACATATGACATAAGTGGTAAGTTAGTTGCTGCCTGGCTGGCCTCCTTTGGTGGTGGCAGGTAGGTGGCAGCCACTTGTATTGCTGTTCTGTATATTTTAAACTGATGGCCCAGCTGTGAGTGACATGAAATACTTTCATTAAATAGGGTAGTGTTCCTCTCTCACACAATATGTCTGGACTTCTGCCTACTGAGTCTCGAGGCTAGAAGAGGTCAAAGACCATCAGTATTGTTAAAGACCTCAGTATCTCTGCATCTGCTGGCTTTGGATCATAGAGGTTGGGGGTTAAGAGCATAAGAGCTGCTAGACTGGGTCAGACCATGGTCATCTTGTCCAGTATCTTGTCTCTAACGGTTGCCTCAGTGGGAGTGTACAGAACAGGGCAATTGTGGAGTGACCTCCCCTGTCTTCCACTCCCAGCTTCTGACAGTCTGAGGTTTCAAGTTATCTTGAGCATGGGGTGGCATCCCTGACCATCTTGGCTAGTAGTCATTGATGGACCTATTCTCCATTAACATATCCAGTTCTTTTTTGAGCCCAGTTATATTTTTGGCCATCATAACATCCCACAGCAATGAATTTCACAGGTTAGTTGTGTGAAAAATTACTCCCTCTTGTTTCTGCTCAACCTGCTGCCTATTAAGGTCATCGGCGACCCCTGTTTTTTGTATTGTGGGAAAGGGTAAATAACACTTTTCTACAACAGTCATGATTTTATAGACCTCTATCATATCACCCGCTTAGTTGTCTCTTTCCTAAGATTAACAGCCCTAATATTTTTAGTCTCTCCTGGTATGAAAGTCGTTCCATACCCTTGATCATCTTTGTTGCCCTTCTCTGAGCCTTTTCCTGTTCCACTATATCCTTTTTGAGATGAGGTGACCAGAACTGGACACAGTATTTGAGAGATGGACACACCATGGATTTATATAGTGGCATTTGTTATTTTCAATCTTATTTTCTATCCCTTTCCTAATAGTTCCTAACACCCTGTTAGTCTTTTTGATCACTGCAGTGCATTGAGCAGAAGTTTTTGTAGAACTATCCACAGTGACTCCAAGATCTCTTTTCTTGGGTGTTAACAGGTAATTTAGAGCCCATCTTGTATATGTACAGTTGGGATTATTTTTTCCAATGTGCATTACTTTGCACTTAACAACATTGAATTTCATCTGCCATTTTGTTGTCCAATCACCCAGTTTTGTGAGCTCCCTCTGTAGTTCCTCACAGTCTGATTTGCTTAACTATCTTGAATAATTTTGTATAATCTTCAAGCTTTGCCACTTCACTGGTCACCCCCTTTTCCAGATCATTAATGGATACGTTGAACAGCACAGGTCCCAGTACGGATCCTTGGGGGGAACTTGAGGGTTGTTTGGGTCTGAGAGGGAACTCACTCCTTATGCCTGTCTCAGAGACAGCTTGTCAAAATATCTTTCCTTGTGGGATCGGATTGTACTCAAGTGTAACAAATCCATGACTGAAAACCACATCATGGATGCTATCTAAACTATCCACGTGTGGTATCAAATATGAAACATGTCCTATGCCCTTGAGTTCCAAAGACCTGGTTCCCCCCCGTCATCTGAACTAAAGAATCACCATTAGATGTTATGGTATCAAGGCTTTTTTTCAAAGAGTTGAGAGTGACTATCAAATGCTTGAGCAGATTGGCTAATCCACCCCAGAGAGAGTAGTGGTGTGCACACACAATAGAAAATACATTGTGACTGGGTCAAATAGAGGAAGATCAAACCAGTCTGGCCATGTAGTTTTCTGCTCTGAAACTTTACTGCAGCCTCTACTGTACTGAGACAAGAGTAGAGCTGTGTGGAAATTGTAGAGATTTAAAAACAAACAAACGCCCATTGTGTATCACTGCAACTGAGAGCTTTCAAAATTGTTCATGAAAACCCATGTGTCCCAGCTCAGAATAGCCGAATGTCGAGTGGTTAGGGAGTGGAGAGGCATAGGCTCAAGACCTTGCTCTGAATCAGACATGAGTACCATAACCACTGGGCTATTGGCTCTTCTGGTGGTGTGTCTCGTACACATACATTCTGACCCGAATTTCAGCCCTGGGGAGGGTGAACCTTTCCTGACAAAAGTTAAAGCTGATACGTTCCTGCCAAAAGGTTCAGTTTTTGACAGACAGGCATTATCCGCCAAACATTTTTTTGAAAAATTCCTGACCAGCTCTGTCAAGAACTTTGAAATTGAGAGAAATTGTTCTGCAAAGTGTAACTGGTCACCTTGGCATCTGGTCTTAGTTTAGCTTGTAGCGCCAAGGCCACTTTCAGCTAGGAAAGGGATCTGAATACAGCACACCAGTCTGGCCGGCTGGGTTCTGATGTCCAGAATGTTGGCCATATACCTGGGAAAAGTCCCCAGTTGTGCATGGGCAGTGAAGTGGATCAACTGCATGGTGAACTGGCTTATAGCTTGGTCCTTTAATATTCCCTTCCTAGCTGTAGCTGATGGAGGTGTCTACAGGGAAGATGACCATCTCTGGACACCTGCTAATCATTCTGACCCTGAAACTCACTGGTCCTCTAGAAAGCAGTTTCACGTTGCACACAGGCATACCCTGTGGGTTGTGTGGGGAGGAGGAGGTGGGCATGCAGTTTGGGGCTTGAAACTCTTCTATTTAATGGGAAAATCCATGTCTGATCTCTTTAAATGTAGTGTTACCACTCTGACCCCTTTCCTTTGGCTCCGCCCATGTGGCAGGATGTTCCTCTTACTCGTCGCTTCACGAATTCAAATCAGACCACATGTGAAAAAGGCACTTTCAATGTTAGCTGGAAAAATCAAAGAAACCGTATTGTATCGAATCCCTTAGCTAAGGCTGGGGGCGGGGGGAGAAAGAAAGGAATGCAGAGGAATCATATCCCCAGTGCAACATTTGCTTCCCCATTTAGCTGAATATTTCAGATGCCTCTGGAATACTTCAACTCAATGGGGTTGTACTGTGTTCATTTTTCAAGTCTAAAAATAGTTTACAGACCAGGTTTTGTCCCTATTCTGGTCCCTTTTGTCCTTCCTGAGTAGCCAGTACAAAGGTTGGGTGGAATCTAACTGCAGCTGCCAAGTATAGAATTCCCTGGCAGAGGAATTCTTAATAGTTTAGAACAAGCAGAGCCAGATCCTCGGCAAATGCCCTACACCTGTTTTAGGGGGCAGAATTTTGCTTCATCAGTTTTCAGCTGACTTTTAGGGGCCACAGCCAGATGTTTTATTTTTATGGAAGCTCCTGCTGTTCAAGGGAAGGTCAATAAAAATGATCATGAGGCTCAGAAATTAGTTTGGGGAAAGCATTAAAGAGCCAGGTGTATATTTTGGCTCAGAGGTAACTAGGTTGGGGAACACAGTGGTTTAAATTCCTCTTCTTGCAGTTTATATATTTGACATTTGCAAAGCGGAACAAAAGGGTATTACTGGGAGTAACAGAGTGAAAATAGGGAGGGGAAAACTTAGACTGAATATCAGGTTAGCAGGGAGATCTATTAAGCTGTGGAATAACCTCCCAAGGGAAGTGGTAGAAGCCTTGTAACCTGAGACTAGACTGGATGAAAAATCATAAAGTATCCTTTAGGGAACAATCCTGCATGTGCTCCAGGGGACAGATTGGGTGATTTAACAGGTCTTTACCTTTTCTGGCTTCTTTTACTTTTACACTGCTATAACTGAAAGCAGCAGCAGCTGTTTTGCTCAGTTGTCATAATACAAGTGTCAACCCAAAAGGTATTTGTTAAAGAAAGTTATATGTGAGTTAGAACAAGAAATGCTGCTGAACCTTACCATTTCCTCTTACAAATAACTACCCGTGTTTGCACTGCAGTCATGTCTAGAGGCCAGGGCTCCATCGTGCTAGACTCTTACAAACATGAACTAAAACCAGTTTCTGCCCAGAAAGGGCTTACGATTAATGTTTAAGACAAAACAGCAGACATGTGATCAGCCTAATGGGCAGCACACCAGCTGCCTCGTTCGGAGTGTCATGGCCTAGGTGGCTTTTCAGCAGAGATTTACAAGATAAGGGAGTTTTTTTGCAGACTTTTTACAGGGGATTCTTCCTTGCATAAGGAGCAGTAGGAGAGCACAGCAGTGTGTGGTGGGAAAACTGGACAGACAATCAAGACTGACATCATTGGCCTCTGTGGAACTATATATAGCCCCCATACACTGCTCTCCCTGCTACTCATTTACTTGCCCTGTGGGTTAACTGGGAACCACCCACCCTTCCCAGTGTTGTCTGAAGGTTTTCCTTCCTACTGACATCATAGCAGATGTCCAGCTGTGCCAAGTTCTAATAACTTTCTGGCCAGCATCTGGAACTTCAGAAATGCTCTCTGGAGAGCAGGTATGGTGCTTTTGTTGGTTTCATTGTGAAAGCTGCTGTGAGTAGCTTTGGAATGGAAAGTATTCTTGCAGGATGACAATCCCTACAAGCTGGTTTCACTCTTTGTGAAAGGGTGAGTAGCCAGCCCAGCTTCCAGGGTGGAAGGTGAACACAAGTACATTCTCTCCAAGGGAGAAAACCTAAATGGGACCTGATTAAAGAAGGCAATGGAGACAACTTCTAGGGCTTTAGTGATTTGATTTAACTCATGCGCAAGTTGTATTTGGAGTAGAAGTACCTGACAGAACGAGTTCCTCGCTCACTTTTGGAGGTAGTCCTGCCAAATCCATGGTTAAACTCACTGGCAGAACAGTGTGGTGGAAGCAATGCTATACCTAGTTTGTGAATGGAAGACTTCAGTCTCCAGGACTGTGACCCAATTAATACTTTCTAGAACACTGAACGATGAAAATAATACCAAATAGTTGACAATCAAATAGGAAACTACCACTGAGGCCTCTCTTCTCCTGAAAGCATGCAGGGTGGCTGTGCCTGGAAAAAGATATGTGTGCTCAGTACCTGGAACATGCTACATTTGCTCACAGATTGGGTAACTGCACAGCTGTTACCAATTTGCGCTCACAGTTCCCACTTGCATGCACAGCAAAGCAAGAGATTTCCTTGTAGCAATTTCAGGAGGTTCTGTTCTGTTAAGTGCCTTGGTTGGCTGGGGAGGTAAACTAATCAGATTGGAGTGCCTGCTGGAAGGTGCGGGAGGCCCAGTATTGCCAACTCACATGACTTGAAATTAGGTGCTATTTCTTAAAGCCCCACCATTTAGAATTATTCTCAAAGTAAAAGTTGGGGTTCTTGTATAACTTTCTGGTCTTTCTTTTTGTGGGGAAGCTTGAAAACCCAAAACCTAAAGAGTCGCAAACAGAAGACAAATCAAATCTTCACATTTAGTTAAAAAAAAAATCTCTTGACTTGAACACGTGGGATAGCAATAGTGGAGGCAGCATTCACTGAAACCAAGCATGAGTCTTTTCTAAATGCTGTGGAATTTCTTATGCATGGATCTAAGCCAGAGGCCTGAGGCAGATGTTCATGTGTATGGGAAGCTTTGCCTGAGTAGGGCTTCAGGATCGGGCCCTGAATTCACACCAAGTAAATAAATATTTACCTAGGTTACAGTTATAATACCGGCATTTCCCTTATGATGACCCTTGAAAACCTCCATAAAACTGCAGTAGAATCTTATGCTCTGAATGAGCAGTCTCCCAGGGCAGTTCATGTTGTTTTCTTTTCTTTGCACCATTTTAGTATAAAACTGACCTTGTCAATTACAAAAGCATTTTAAAGAGGCCCTAATTAGCGTCTATAAATTGCTTTCCCTAACCTTTCCAAGCTGATGTGATCTGTTCCCTTGTTACTAAAAAACCTTTTATGAGGTGTCTTCATTTTCCACCCACATGATTAGTTTCCTGAAGCCTTTTATTCAGTTTTTCCTGCATGTAGTCAAACTTGAAGGTGTTTTATCAGCAAGTGCATTTACCTGTTGGAGGGGGATTTTTCTGCTGGCTTCTGTGCTGCCTTGAAGGGCCTGAAAAAAATTAGTTGTCCCCAATCAGGATATATATTTAATAAATTAATCAAACCCTAAATGTGTAAGGTCTCTGTTCAATAATACACACATTTTTTAGCTTCTTGGGCACTAAAATCCATTCCTTCTAGCACACCAATAAGGGAAACGTCAGTGTCAGTCTTGTTGGCAAAGGTGAAATTATTTTAATGGTAAATTAGTAGAGGTGTGTGCTTCCATTACATGCTCATACAATCTGTGGATATGATTACAGCCAGGCTGGCTGACGTAGGGCAATTACAATGACATCAGAACCTGGGAGTGAGTCTGATGTTCTAACAAGTAGATGACTCTTCCTGACTGCTTGAAGTCAGAGCGAGGCAGCAAACTGTGTTCCTGTCCTGTCAGACTTTTGAGATTTCAAAAACTTTCCCTGTCCTGAATAGGGATGAAAAATCAACTGTGACATTTTTTGCAAATAGAAAATTTCAGATTAAGTCAATAAAAACATTTCATTCAAATGTTGACCTTTAATTCCTTTTTTTACTATAAATTACTTTAAATGTTTAAACTAAAAGTAGTTTTGAATTGAAATGAAATGTTTCATTTCCAAAACATCAAAATGCAAAACTTTCAAAATCAAAACTTTTTCCCTTGATTTTGACATCAGCATTTTCCTTCTAAAAAGCTATTTCATTGAAAAATTCCCAACCAGCTCTACTTAAAGCATTTACACTCTCCACTGAGGAGAGCCCTTTATGGCATGTGCGCTTTCTGTTTCAAGGCATCTGAAATGACAGACCATACAGAGGGGTGTCTGGCTCTGTGTAACATGCCCGTCACCATGTCTAGATGCTCTGTCAAAATAAAAATCCAGGCCAAAATTCTCAAACTTTCAGCCACACACAGCAGCACCACAACAAAAAAGGGGGGTCGGGGGGAGAGTGATTTTTTTTTAAAGAAGTGCTGAGCACTTGCAGCTCCTGTTAACTGCAATAGAAACCAAAAGTGCACAGCCCCTTTCAGTCGGACTTAGGAGCCTAACTTTAGGTACCCTGGCTTGAAAATTGTGGCCCAAATATTGAAAAAAACAAAAATCCTTGCTTGTGTTCATGCTCTCTCCCAGCATTCTCTCTCATCTTACACAATGAAACTAGAATGTCATGTTCTGTTAATATTCAACTCATTTTCTGGTTTGTTTTTTGTTTTGCAAACTACAGACCCAATCCCACTTTCACAGGAGTCCAGTTTCACCTTGACTGCTATGGATCCATTATCAAGTCCTAGCAGAATATCCGCCATGCAGTGCTTGGGTTTCCAATATATTGCTGAATGGCAACATTAAAAATAATACTTTTGTATGGATCTCTTCAATCACTGAAAATAATTCATATTGTTTTTTTAAAACTCCTATATAGACAAACTACTTGTCCCTCTTAACAGAGAATATTCAATTGTGGTCCAGAGCATTTTAAGTGGATCCGGACTTGGCCAATGGCTCTTGCCAACTCCTGGATTTTGTTTCTTAACAAAAGTAGCTTAAATTGGTTAAGCTGCTTCTAAAGTGTTGGGAAAAAATGTGTTTGGAGGCCAGTTTCAGCAGCTTTGTCTCCCTGGTTTCACTTTTAAAACCTGACACACTTTGGCAGGTTCAGTCTTTACTCTTGTACTTTTTAAACAAGAACCACCTCTTAAAACAGCTGAGTTGTCAGGCTTTGAACAGCCATTAACTCCCATTAGCTGCAGTTACTGTTGATCCTGTGTGCTGCACACTTCTAGTCTGTATAGGCTTGGTTTAAACAGACTCCTTTAGCATGGATAATCCCACTGATTAATTGTCCGAGTATGATATTGTCTCAGTCAAACAGTGTATTGTCCTGGTTAGTGTGGGGATGGAATAGGATGTCAGTGTTTGAGGCTGCTATTACATATCACAATATGTAATACAGTAAAAGCTGTATTATCTGGACCTTTATCAGCCAGAAAGCTCTATTAACCAGCATTTCTGATATCTCCCAATACACATCTTCAGTCTACTAACCAGGACTAGTATACTGCCCAGGAGGTTATGCAATTGCACATTCTGCACTCTACTTTTATGCAAAAGAGGCAGAAGACAAGTAAGCAAGCTGATATCAGGGTTTTATTCAAAAAAGCAACTTCCAGGGTGTGTCACAGGGTCATTACAGATTCAGCCCAATCTCCTACACCTTGTACAGCTACAATATTGATATTGATAATGATGACCCTGAGACACTGCAAGATCCTGAAGTGCCTTCTGAATCATCAAAGAAAGATTAAATTATGTTCAGTATAGTTTTAGTGTTAAGGGTATTATTAGTGATCTGGGTGTACACCATGCGCTGCCCATAGTGATATGAAGTGTCATAAGATAACCTACTGTATAGAAAACTTTACCTGTCTACAGCTAAGTGCTTCAAGAAACCAACCACTCGGCAGTGCAGTATGACTACTGGATTGATGAGTACCGGTGTACTATTTTATACTTTATTCATTTTATTGTATTCTAATTCTTTGACAATTGGTATTCCATTGGTAAGTATAACTCTTAGTTAACTGGAATTTTTGACTAACCGGCACTCCCCATACCGCCAACATGCCGGATAACAAAGCTTTTACTGTATTAGAGAGACAAGGTGGGTGGGGTAATATATTTTATTGGACCATCTTCTGTTGATGAAAGAGACAAGCTTTTGAGCTACACAGAGCTCCTCTTCAGGTCAGAAGCTGGTCCAATACAAGATATTACCTCACCCCCCCTTGTCTCTCTAATGTCCTAGGTCCAACACGGCTTCAGCAACACTGCAAACAATACTTAATATTGTTTTAACAATCCCATTATTTCAATGGGAATGTGGAGATTGGTTCCGTTGTCCCATGGACATGTTAACTGAGAGATGAAGCATGTCATCTATGGTCTGAAATGTAAGTTTCATTGTGGTTTGTATCGTTCCTAGGTGCTGACTGAAGTTAAAGGGTTTCTCTGGTTTGATAGGATTTGGGGGAAACTCTTGCTGCAGTTGCACCACGTAATGTGAAGGGTTTCCTGCCAAGAGGGAAAAACTGAGGCAGTTCAGAGTTAAGATTGTGTGCTTGTGAGGTACGGCAGGTAAGGTCACCATCTGCTCCGCAAACTCTGCATTGCCAGATCTCAGCAAGCCAAGCCGAGGACACAGCAGCAGCCTTAGCTAGAAATGTCATGGCTTTTGTCAGCTCAAGGCAGATTATTAATGTTACCTTAGTTGAAGTGGGTGGGTGGGGGATGTTTGTGCCCAAAACAAAGTGCTAAACCTTTCCCATTTAACCTGCTAGTGCCCCCTGTCACAACTGCTGTACTTACAACTGCGAAGAACTAGAAGGGACACCCTCCTCAGCCCTCAGGCGATGCTAACTGCCATCAAGCCAGCCCCTTAGGGATTCTTGTTTATGCTTTAATATCCTGCAACCACCATATATCAAAGGTCATAATTTCTAAGACTCAAATAATAATAATTTGCATGTACACAGCACCTTACAGCCAACTACCTCGAAGCACATTAAATGTCACGACTCCCCCAAGGGAGACTTTATTAACCCCGTTTACAAATGGGGAAACTGAGGCACAGCCCCAGGTGTCAGAGAGTCACTTGCAGAGCTGGGCCTGGAACCCAAAGTAGCTGGTTTCCAGTCCCTGCTCCAGCTACTAGCTCAGACTCTGAAAGGTATCTTTTGGTCTGGCTGCCCAATTGGAGGGTCTGTAACTGAAGAGGAATTGGTATCACAGAATAGATATCAGCTAGCTGAAATGGGGATGGCAGCATGGAAGTTACTGCAGAAAGCAAAACTTAGCTCTTCCTCCACCTCACCAGCCCACTGTTCTGTTACTGCCTGCACTCAAATAGCAACCACCTATGTTTTCCAGCTCCTTCAGTAAAGAAAACCACAAAAGAGCAAAAATAAAGGCACCTGGAGTGATCGTAAGATATCTCCTGTGTAATAGGTGGTGACAGCAACCTAGAACAAAACAGCGGCTGTCTTGCTACATGGATAGTGGTCTTGGACATCTAAAGTTGCATTACACAAAGGCATTGCGGTCTAGAGCTAAACATACCACACTTTGTATTGGTCGTGGGGTTTGTAAATCAGTATTGGTAACTTTACAAGGAGGAGAAGCCATCCTGACGGTGGGGAGAGCCCTCACATGTCTGTCTTTCCTCAAGAGGCGGGGGAATCATGCTTGCAGATAGTTCATAGGAAGCAGAGAATCAGCCCATGGACTATGTGCTGCAGTTTAACATGCCTGCAGGCTTTTCTTTTTCCCTTTTCTCCTACCCAGGGAGAAATTTAGAGGTAATCTGCTTTATTCTGTCCAGACTTAAATCCCTGCCCTGGCTTCAGGACTGAGGCCTGGGCTACACTAAAAAGGAAGGTTGACCCAGCTACATGGCTCAGGGTTGTGAAAAATCCACGCATCTGAGTGACATTGTCAAGCCAACCTGACCCCTCGTGTAGACAGTGCTGGGTCGATGGAAGAATTCTTCCGTCGAGCTAGCTACCGCCTCTCAGGGAGGTGGATTAACTACGCTGACAGGAGAAAGCCTCCCAAACCATCGCTGTAGTGAGTGTTTACCCTGATGCGCTGTAGCATTTGAAGTGTAGACGTAGCCAAACCTGGCCCTGGTCAGCCTGTATACATTTACAGTGGCAGTACCTGCTCTTTAGGGCTTAGGCTGTGATCAGGTGTCTTAGTGTATTTATAGGTATCTCCATAGCATGGCTGAGTAACTGCATGTATGTATTTGTGTAAATGATGCTGATCCTGTATCCCCTGCCACTCACTTATATTCATTCTCCTCACTCCTCGGTTTTGCTTCGGATCTCACTGGCTGCAGTTCTCCCGCTTCCCTGAAGAATGCTCCAATTCCTTATTTAATACCAGTTGCTATGACAACTGTCAAGGTAGCTCCTGATGACCTATTGCAATGCTCCCGTTTCTCTGGTGTTTGCTTTCCGCTGGAGCCTGGCCATGTGTTTCCCAAGCTGTAAGTAATCTGAGTTTGGGAAACATTATCACCTCTTAAGAATGAGTTGGCAAAAAATCAGATTCTGGAAGGATCATTAAAAGTGTCCCGAACCCGGCTTACCTTATTCCCCATCACCCCATGGCTAGTAAATATGCCAGCAAACAAGCTGTAGTTTAACACTGCCATGCTGCCAGTTTAACTCTGTTATCTCTAGGGCCAGAGGAAAACACATTGCTGACTGTCCCAGCACTGCTGCCCTTAATTAGGAAACAATAGATCAGATGCAGCCTGCAGTAAGCAGAGGCAGCTTCCATTGAAGTCAAGGGGGGCTTGCGACTGCTTATCCCTGAAGTTGCCCTCCAGAAAATCCCAGACTGGTGTAAACTGCCCTCACTTTGAACACTAGCTAAAGGTGAAATGGGGTCCAGCTGTAATATTTTTCCCTTTACATTCAGCATATACTGTATACCACATTTTACAGTGTCCCAGAGTTTGTCTTATTATCTTATGCTAAACCTGTCCCTTTAGTTTTTCCAAGTGGGCTATTGACCCACCTGTTCTCCCAGGAAGGGAATGCCCCCTTTTCACCTTGCCTGGGCCAAGTCAGAAAGTCTGTTTGCTCCTTGAAGCAGGATGCCAGCCTGGCTGCTCCAAAGATCTGATTCACCACAGGAAACTGGATGTTTCTAGAGATCATATTAATGCTGCTGCGTATGCCTGGGCATTGGGCAGGCAAGAGGATAGGTCCTTTTAATAAGGACGACTCTTGCCCAGTCTCTAAGAAGAGGAGCGAAGAGAGCAGATCTAATGACCGACTGGCTATTGGAGTAAAGTTGAAAGCAACCCCACCCAACCACCTTGCTCCTCCATGTTTTACCTTAATCCTGGTTCGTAGCGGGGACTTGCTAGCTTCACGCTGCTGTTGCTTTGTCCTAATTAGTTACACAAGTAGAGCTGTTTGAAAAACAAATTTCCTTTTATGGGAAGATGCAGCATCTCAGAATGACTCTCCCTTCTGAACTGGAACAAAACCTAGCAACACTTTTTGCAAAACAAAATTCCCAAGTTTTCAATGGGAAATATCCAGATTGTAAAATTTTGATGCTGACTGACCCAAGATTTGATATGTCAAAATAACCATTTTCTTTCCAATTATCCGGATCAGAAAATCTCTTCATAACACATTCTATGGGGGAAAATGGCTATTTCAATAAAATGACATTTTCCAATCCCAAAATATGACCCACTGCAGAAAAGAGTGAGGAAGATCTCAAGAGGAAAAGGTCTGCAGTGTGCAGTGGCAGCTCTTCAGTATTGCACTGATTCCACCTGAGCATGTCAGGACATGAGAACGGCCGTACTGGGTCAGACCAAAGGTCCATCCAGCCCAGTATCCTGTCTGCTGACAGTGGCCAATGCCAGGTGCCCCAGAGGGAGTGAACCTAACAGCTAATGATCAAGTGATCTCTCTCCTGCCATCCGTCTCCCCCTCTGACAAACAGAGTCTAGGGACACCATTCCTTACCCATCCTGGCTAATAGCCATTAATGGACTTAACCTCCATGAATTTATCCAGTTCTCTTTTAAACGCTGTTATAGTCCCAGCCTTCACAACCTCCTCAGGTAAGGAGTTCCACAAGTTGACAGTGCACTGTGCAAAGAAGAACTTCCTTATATTTGTTTTAAACCTGCTGCCTATTAAACCTGCCGCAGTGCTTTCTGGCAGATTTACACGGCTGTCCCTGATCTGAGTCTGTCTGCCCATGGCGGGGGTAATTGTGACATTTTCTTGGGGTGCCCAAAAGTGTAGGTCACTGTGTAACCCCCATGCCTCCCCGAGAGAGATTTGCTGCTGCTAAACTGGGGGACAGCTGCCTGTCATCTCAGTCTGTTAGTCACCCAAGATAAACTTCTCAGGACTCTACCAGCTCTTCTCAGACTCTACCTGTGTTCCCTGGCAAAGCAGTCCCCGGGAGTACCTAGCCTATGTCACTAGATACTCACCAAAATTACCAAGTTTGCTATCTCCAAGGAGACAGCATACACTCCAGCATGTTTGGCTGAAGTAAGAATTCACACTGTTTAATATTACAGTACTGAGATCTAATTACGATAAAACAAAGAGACGTTTATTAACAAATATAGAGATTTAAGTGATATTGAGTAAAGATAGTGGAAAGAGTATTGGTTATAAATAAAACTATATAACATACTTTTAAGATACTAATCATCACTTTAGCAAGCTACAATCCTTAGGCTAAAAGCAATTTTCTCACCCTCAAAGTTTTTCTGCAGAACTTGCTGATTTTTAAGGGTATGATTCTGTCTCAGAGATTGTGGATTCCGGGACTTTCTGGGACCGCCGTGATGTCTTCCACAGCGGCACGGCTGGAGCAGCTGTCAGCCCCAGGGCCGCCTGAGCAACAGCACCAGGGCTGAAGAAGTGGCTGGGGTTGGGTCAACCCTGCTGGAGCTGGAGCAGCGGCGGTCAGCCCCTGGCACAGGAGTAGTGGCAGGGCTGGAGCAGCTGCCAGAGGTTAGCCCCTGGTAGTGCTCCAACTCTTAGTCCCCCGTCCCCGCTAGGGTATTTTTTTAGTAAAAGTCAGGGACAGGTCGCGGGCTTCCCTGAATTTTTGTTTAGTGCCAGTGATATTAAAAATATCTGTGATTGAACCTTAACCTTATTGATTTTCAATCAAATCAGAGCCCAAATTGTCCTGGTTCTTCCCCCTGTGTCCCCCGGGAGTCGCCGCAGTAAAAGGATAACAAAATGTCTTGTTGCTTCCCCTTATGTTTCCCCAAAACACATTGTTTTGCCCCCAGAGACAAAACAACTCCTTGTAGCTTTAGTCTCTTGTGTCTTCCCATGCTGATTTAACATCCCCCAGTCAGCCTGGCTTTTCCTGGCTTTTTGACTTACATGCAAATATCGCTGGGATTGTATTTGGCTTCACAATGCTTCATTTGCATAGGGACAGGGAGATAACTACCTATCTGGAAGCAAACCTGTTCCTCCCTTTGGATACAGACTCTAAAGCATAATATCAGTAAGTGTCCATAATTCCTCATATAGTGTTACGCAATATTTCACAATGATATTAATGACCAGTGTGTGTTAACGACTTTCCTTCAATACCTTACAAGGCACTCTCTACAGATAAATATGACAGCAATATGTTAGGTGTAGTGAATTTGTCAGGACTAATAAGAGTTGCTCACACATAGTGAATCACCAATGGGCCTCTGTGTTACAGTAATATTGACGCCTTTTTACTGATGCAAATCTGAAGTACACTTAAAACTGAGTGTGCTAAACATCTGTTTAGAATGTCGTCCGTGCGCAGAGTGCTTTAAAGACAAACATGAAGACAGGATCTATGCCCTGAGGAATTTCCATTTTAAACACCCCTGTGAGGTAAAGGCAGCACTTTAAGATAACACGTGTTCTCAAAATGTGAGGCACATAATAGAAATAGGAATCAGATTTAAGAAGGAAAAGAACAAAGAACAAGTTTCTTTTCTGTGTGTGTGTGAGGGTGCCAGGGGAGGAGATTTCAGTCAAACACTTATAAGAATAAGTTTTAACCTATTTAAGAGCTCAGAGTCCTTCTGTGACTTTTAGAACTTTTCAGACCTGTTTTTTTAAACTCTGTACGTTTCTCTTAATTAGCACAGTCTGTCAGACCTCAGGAAAACTCCTCGGGCAGCTAAGTGCACTCTTCCTTTTAATTAAATTTGGTTGGGTTGCCTGAAATAGCCTTCATTAGAAATAGGGTGGTTTTCCACCAAAGGAGGACAATCCCAGTGGAATCTATAGACTGGGGCAGTCTCCTAACTCTCTCATGCAGATGTTTTGAAAGCTTTTAAATAGACACTAGCAAGGTATCAATGCAGGTCCAGAGTCTAAAGCTAACTTCCGTTGATGTGGGCAGCAACACTGATGAAATTCCAACTTCGCTGCTGAGTGATGTCAGAAAAAAACCAAACAAACGTGTGCTGGCTTTGTAATAATACTAATGTCTCACTGTCATATAGCACTCCTTAGCATAGATCTCGATGGGTCACTGAGCTGAACAATCTGTTTTTACCTACTGTAGCCATCAGTATAGAATCTAAGCACTAAAGCGCATGGAAAAAAAGAATCCCTGTCTATTTCAGTAACAGTCCTGCTCACAAAGGACTTTCATGTTGGTGTGATTATGAAATGGTCACTGGGCTTGGCAGGGTTACCTACAACCATGATGCTCTCTGAAGGGTGCATAGTTGGACCGTCATGCAAACAGCAAACTGGTCAGGCACAGGCTATGGGACAGTGCCCCCTCCCAGAATCCATTCTTATCTTCTACCGCGTCGCAGCCCTTTTAAAAGCAATAGAATTGAGGCACGGGGAATTCAAAGTTCACCCTATATTGTGGAGTCAAGGTTCAAATCATCATGTCCCCTGACACCAATTTTACTGGACCACTGAGTGGTCCAAGATTTTTGACTTACTCAGTAAGCCCTTTAATACTTGGAGCGTGGACACTCCAAGTGAAATTGTGATGGTGAATGAGAGCATGAAACATTTCTTTTACTTGCATTCAGAGACCTGTTTTCTAATTAAGGGGCAACACTTGCCAAATAGTTTCCTAAGACTAAGTAGGATCGACAGCCTGAGTTACAGCTGGAGCTGGGGGAAATTGTCAGCTAGTTCACTTCCTGCAGCAATGTGCTGGGGCAGGGATGCAGGAGCCGTGAGAGCAGCTATGACTGGATGGCTCTGCTGGATGCAATTTCTCACACTCTCTGGGTTTTGCTAGGTTTCCTGAAGCAAAATGCAGGTTTATTCTTACTGGGCCAAATTCCAAGATGTGCTGAGCACCTACAAGGCCTGGTGACTTCTGTGGGAACTACAGGAATGGCATCTTTGGGCATTTGGCTCCTTAAGAATGAGTTACTCAGAGTCAATGAGCCTCCTATTCCTTGCGAGTAGATGTTAGTGCTAAGTCTGCCAATAGAAACACTCCTTTCCCCTGGTACTAATCAACCCCAAACTGGAGTTTCATGCCCCTCAGGAATGGATTCTGGATGCACCCCAGGTAGTGCTGGAAGTTTCCAGCTCCTGTGGGAGTGACTTACCAATTAGCAGAGGGATGCGGGGGAGTAGTTTCCATTTGGCTTCAGTCATCTTATTTTGGAAATTGATTCCGACAGGATGGAGCCTACACCCTTCTCCTTCCCTTAAACAGAAAGTGACTCTGGGCTTTCCAGTCATGGGACAGGAAAGAGGTCGGAGAGGCTTATTAAATCTCCCAGCAAGAGTGGCTTAATTGTTAAACTCGGTCATGCTGTGACACCAATCACAACCAGGGGCCTACTTGGTATTCTGGGAAGAGTTCCCAAGTCTACAGCACCATGACCAGCAGTCCTGAAATGCCATGGCTGGGGCCACTGGAAGCAGCTCCAGTAATATTCAAGTACGCTGACACATTGGCACTGGAGAGCCCCTTAGCTGCTGGCTGATCAGCCAATTGAAGAAAAAGCCTGTCTTTTCATAACTAAAACAGCCCCTAGGGCTCTGAGACTAGCCAAGTGTCTTTGTTGCTCATGTCTGAGTAAGCAGAGCTATCAAAGCCTAGGATGGGGTATTGGTCTTTACATGTTGCTCTCTACTGAATAGGGAACTAGGTGGAACATAGTTCTCCCTCACTGCTGCATTGTGATGAGCGTGGCTAGTTTTGTATAATATTGCCCTTTAATGAATGGGATCAAAGCTATCTTGACTGCATATCACAGTCGAACGGAGTCTCGTCTTCAGCTCAAGTGCTTTTGGAGCCATTGTATCTGGGTTCTATCACTGCCTAACTGAGTAGCAATGGTGTACCGCATAATGACAGCCATGACATCCTATGTAACTATTGCTGCATTCACCTCGAGCGGAATCTGTAATAGAAAAAAACAGCCGAGGGAAACCTCCGAAGCCAAAAAATGGAAGTCCATTTGGATAAATGGGATGCTATTGTATATAGCTGTGTCACAGAGTCATGGAGTCACCGGGTCAATGCTCTGGAACTACTCCATATGAAGCCAGTCAGGACTCTGGGTCTGACCTCGGAGCATTCAGCATCCCCTTCCTCACTGTGCGCTTCCCTCAGCGAGTCCGCCCAGGCGGGGCTCCTGAGGAAGCCAAAGGGCCCTGCACCCCAACTCCGCAGTCAGCAGTGACTCTCAGTCAGCGTAAAACGGAAGGTTTATTAGTCGACAGGAACACAGCGTAGAACAGAGCTTGTTAGCACAGGAATCAGTGACTTTCAGCCAAGTCCTTATTGGGGAGTCCTGGACCAGACGCCCTGGACTCCCCCTCTTCCAGTCCCCCCAAACAGACTGCTAGCTTCCAGCAACCCGATCTCAGACACCCCCGTTGCTCCTCCTGGTCTTTGTCCTGCTTCCTGGGCAAAAGGTGTCACCTGATTGCATCCCCCTCCTGGATCTTTACTAAGGGCACCGGCCATAGCTCATATGCAGGCAGCTGAAGCAGCCTCACCTGCTCACGAGGGTCTCAGCCAAAGTCACACACCCTTATTCCCACCACAGAGGCATTGGTGCAGCACACAGGGAAACTGAGGCACACACAGTATTCATGCAAAACAGTAAAACTCACAACATAGCCTCAACAGTAAGACTCACTTAGGCTCACATACAACATAACAAAGGAAAATCCCCACTTCGTCACAAGCTGCAATTTGATAAGTTACAAGCAGATATACATGTGAAAAGGGAGATACCCTTGCTTCTAAATTTGTTGTGGGCTGGAAAGAGAGGAGTGGATTTTCCCCTCAGCCCAAGCATTTGCTATTTTTGTGGTGAATATTTTGCACTTTGTTAGGAGCACGATATGTTTACATTCCCTTACAGTTGCCACTCTTTGCTCACCCAAGAGGAAATGAATACACTTCCCAGCAGAGAGACCCACTCTGTAACGAAGGTGACTCTGCAGCGTCCATCTGAATTTGTCTCCTCTGGAAGATGTGGGGCTGCTCTATTAATTGTTGCATCCTTGGTATGCCATACTTGTCCAATGGCTATAAAGGTTTTACAGCCACATAAATAGGAAGAAAGCAAAGAAAGAAGAAGTGGGACCGCTGAAGACTATTGCCGGAGAGGAGATTAAAGACAATCTAGGCATGGCGCAATATCTCAATGAATATTTTGCATCGGTGTTTAATGAGGCCAATGAAGGTATTAGGGATACTAGCACCACTACAGAGGGGCATTCAGGATGGGGGATTACCATATCCGAGGTAGAAACAAAACTTGAATGCCTTAATGGGGCTAAGTCGGGAGGACCGGACGATTTTCATCCGAGAATATTGAAGGAATTGGCACGGGAAATAGCAGGCCCGTTAGCGATAATATTTAATGAATCTGTAAACTCGGGGGTGGTCCCGTTAGACTGGAGAATAGCTAATGTGGTTCCTATTTTCAAGAAAGGGAAAAAAAGTGATCCGGGTAACTACAGGCCTGTTAGTTTAACATCTGTAGTGTGCAAGGTGTTAGAGAAAATTCTGAAAGAGAAACTAGTTGAGGACCTGGAGGTTAGTGGCAATTGCGATAAATTACAACATGGTTTTATGAAGGGCAGATCGTGCCAAACGAATCTGATCTCCTTCTTTGAGAAAGTAACGGATTTATTAGATAAGGGAAATGCGGTGGACCTAATATACCTGGATTTCAGTAAAGCGTTTGATACTGTACCCCATGAGGAATTATTGGTTAAACTGAAAAACATGAGGATCGATATGAAAATCCAGAGGTGGATAAGGAATTGGTTAATGGGGAGAATGCAGCGGGTCGTATTAAAGGGTGAACTGTCGGGTTGGAGGGAGGTTACTAGTGGAGTGCCTCAAGGTTCGGTTTTGGGACCCATTTTATTTAATTTATTTATAACTGACCTCGGGACCGATTGCAGGAGTGGGCTGATAAAGTTTGCGGATGATACGAAGGTGGGAGGCGTTGTAAATTCGGAGGAGGATAGGGATATCCTGCAGGGAGACTTGAATGAGCTTGTGAATTGGAGTATCAGGAATAGGATGAAATTTAATAGTAAAAAGTGTAAGGTGATGCATTTGGGGATGACTAATAAAAATTTTAGTTACAAGATGGGGACGCATTGGTTAGAAGTAACGGAAGAGGAGAAGGACCTAGGGGTCCTGGTAGACCGCAGGATGACTATGAGTCGACAATGCGACGTGGCGGTGAAAAAAGCCAATGCTGTCTTGGGATGCATTAGGCGAGGTATATCTAGTAGGGATAAGGAGGTCCTGCTTCCGTTGTACAAGGCGCTGGTGAGACCTCATTTGGAGTACTGTGTGCAGTTCTGGTCTCCCATGTTTAAAAAAGATGAACTTAAACTGGAACGGGTGCAGAGAAGGGCCACTAGGATGATCAGAGGAATGGAAAACCTGTCGTATGAAAAGAGACTAGAGGAGCTTTGGTTGTTTAGTCTGACAAAGCGAAGGCTGAGGGGGGATATGATTGCTATCTTTAACTATATTAGAGGGATTAATACGAGGGAGGGAGAAGAATTATTCCAGCTTAGTACTAATGTGGATACGAGAACGAATGGATATAAACTGGCCGTGGGGAGGTTCAGGCTTGAAATTAGACGAAGGTTTCTGACCGTCAGAGGGGTGAAATATTGGAACGGCCTTCCGAGGGAAACGGTGGGGGCGACGGACCTGTCTGGTTTTAAGATTAAGTTAGATAAATTTATGGAGGGAATGGTTTAATGGTAAAACATAGTAGTCGAGGAAAACCAAGAAATGGTAGGTAAATTGTATAATGGCTGACAGGGGTCAGGCTGGAGACTCTTGCCTATATGCTCGGGGTCTTACTGATCGCCATATTTGGGGTCGGGAAGGAATTTTCCTCCAGGGCAGATTGGCTGAGCCTCTGGAGGTTTTTCGCCTTCCTCCGCAGCATGGGGCAGGGATCTCTAGCAGGAGGGTTTCTGCCAATTGAAGTCACCTAAAACAGGATTGGGGACTTCAACAGCAGAGTCCAGGGAAGGGGTAGGTACGGTTTTATGGCCTGCAGCATGCAGGGGGTCAGACCAGATGATCATAATGGTCCCTTCTGACCTTAAAGTCTATGAGTCTATGAGTCTATGAGGACGTTTTTGTCTGAGTATACAGAGTTTAGTCAAAAGGGGCTGTTAGGGGAAAGCCAGCAGGAAACAAAACTGTAACTAGAGATGAGATACCTATGGGGGACAACATTTAAGTGATCATTAAGAAAACACTGGCTGAGCTGTTAATTGGGAAGGGCTCACCTGCCAGGGCTGGGAACCTAAGATCAAAAGGTAACTGAACATGTAAAGTCCCTCTCTGAAGAGAAAGGGGGCCCACCTCTGCAGTGTCTGTTAATCTGTCTAGTGCATAGCTGGCTGTACAGGGTTTCTTGCACTCGCCTCTGAAGCGTCAGGTACTGTCCCCTCAGACAGGAAACAGGACTAGATGAACCACTGGTCTGATTGGTATGGCAGTTCCTGTGGTGGTTACTGTGCTTATCACTGATATCTGGGCTCCTTTGAGGGCAGGGATGTGAGAAACTGAATCCACCAGAAATCTGCCATCCTGCTTCACTGTGCGGGTCCTGTGCTCAGTCAGTGGGCTCCTACAAGACGTAGCTCTCTCCGAAGAAGAATGCCACTCTGTGGAAACTGAGGCAATTAGCAGAAGCCCAAGTGAGATGGTGACTCATTAAAGACCCCGCTACACAGTGAGTAATGCCAGCCTCCCTCGCAGTGAAAGCACCACACTCATACAATCAGGGCTTAAATTCTCATTGAGTATTTCCTGAAGCCACCCATGGGAGGCGCCGGGGCTTGAGGCTTCAGCCTGGCGGGGGGCGTTGGAGCTTCTGCCCTGCAGGAGGCACCAGAGCTCGGGGCTTCAGCCCGGCAGGAGGCACTGGGGCTCAGGGCTTCAGCCCCATGAGGGGCGCCAAAGCTTGGGGCTTCTGCCCTACAGAGGGCGCCGGGACTTCCGTCCTGCTTGTTTAAAAATATTTACCGGCTCCACTCTGGACTGCTTCAGCTGAATTTAAGCCCTGCATCCAGTGCTGGGAGTGAATTATTAACATGGTGTTTGGAAAGGACAGGTTCTTGAAGACTTCTGAAAGCAGCAGGACTGCTGCTAAGTCTGCTGTCACCAGATGGCCATCATGTTAATAATCAGCTCCATGGCTTCAATGAGGGGAGAGGGTTTTTGGGTAGCTGTTAAAGATTGACCAATGGAGTGGGAGTCCAGGAGCCCATAAAAGTCCTTCATTATGCTAAGCAGCCTCGTTTAACTAAAATTAGCCCTTGGTAAGTGGCATTGACTGCTGTGCATAACAATGAGCTAATCTCACTAGTGAGAGGATTTACTAGAGGAGGATCCATTTGCTCTCAGCTGTCTGGCTGTGTTATCTCTGTATGTTACTAGGAGCAGCGAGCGGATCCTTTGCAAGACCCATTTGTCAAAGCCTAGGGCCCATGGGATGTACTCAAGTTGTACTTTGAGACACAGGTTTGAATCCTG
Source organism: Trachemys scripta elegans (assembly GCF_013100865.1). Classification (NCBI taxonomy): domain Eukaryota; kingdom Metazoa; phylum Chordata; order Testudines; family Emydidae; genus Trachemys; species Trachemys scripta. The sequence goes on along the minus strand of NC_048309.1, from coordinate 22,569,113 downwards.
CCTTGTATCACAAGTGAAATGACTTTGAACAGTGGGAAAATGTCTTGTCCACGTGCACCTGTAACCTTGCTGAGAGGATTAGAGGAGAGAGAGCTGCTCAGTAGTCCAGGACTGAAGGAGGATATTCCACAGCATTTACCTCTAGGATTCCTGCTCCACACTAGCCAGAGTGTTTTGGGGTCACCACCTGTTAGCGACACCTGCCACTCCTGGCCGCCACAGGCGGCGGGGGGGACCCCCACAGCTCTCCGGCAGGACGGACCTCCAAAGCTCCCGGCCTCCATGGAGCCCGGGGGAACTCCTGGAGTTTGGAGCCAGCAGCAGAGGGGGACCCTGGAGCTCCCAGCCCACCTGCGGCTGCCCAGGCTCCTCATTTTATCACGGATATTTTAAGTAAAAGTGAGGGACAGGTCACGGGCTTCTGTGAATTTTTCATTATTGCCTGTGACCTGTTCATGACTTTTACTAAAAATATCCGTGACAAAATCTTAGCCTTAATGATCGTACAAATGCTTTGAAGATGAAAAGTGCTATGTAAGGGTTAGTGGCTGTCTCTTTCAGGCTCATTCTGCAGCTGGCAACAGGCTTTCCTACCCCACTGTGGAGATACCTCATAGGTCCTGGACTATGAACATATCCGTCACTCTGTCTCCCTTAAATCCCAGGAGGGAACAGCTGAATCCCCCAAGAGACTGTTTTTTGGTGAGTGGGAAGAAGGATGTTTAGCTATTTGCAGGCAACCAAGCAATCTCCCAAACCCAGAAAACTTCAAACCTACCAGGACCCAGGGCCGGTGGGGATGGATCGCGGGATGATTGTCAAATAATTGCGGCTGAGTTGCAGACAAAACATGGAAAATTGCGGAAAAGTAATAATGGACCTTTATTAACTGCAGTAATTTGGAAAAGCCAGAGCTATTTGTTTAAGAAAAATTTGCTGGAGCAATATAAACACTCAAGCATTATGTTATGCCTGCTAATATTTTTGATAGCCAGACATTTTTGCTGCAACTATATTACAGTCATTAATGCATGGGGCTGGCAGCGGGAGCCCCATCATGCAAGGGGCTGACAGCCTGAGCCCCAGCTGCTGTCAGCGTGGATACATGGGGTTCTACTGCACTAATGGGGTAAAAAGTGTGTGTTACAAACAATTGTGGACTGTGCAAAGTAAGCTAATTAAAATCAAAATTGCGGTGGAAGCCTAATATTGTGGGGTCTGCAATTTCCGCAGTTTCGCAAATTAAGTAGGGCTTTAACCATAACTTAACCCAGACCCAGTTTGACCTGTTGGGTGGTATAATCCCTTTGGGCTGCTCCACCAGAGTGAGGGTGATGGTGCCTGGGCACCATCTTTTGGAACTCCCAAGGGCGGTACCGGGCAATCCAGAGCCAAATCTCAGCTGCAGAATTGGCTCCCTGTCTCTCATGCAGCTTGGGCCCATCTCTGTTCAAGGTTAAAAGAAAAAATAATAAAGCTGAACTACAGTGTGACTTAATCTATTTAATTTAATTAAGCTTTTTCAGGATCTTTTTTAGTGGCCTCTTTTTCTGGAGAGCAGTTTAACTGGGAACATGAGCTGTCAGTGGAGGTGGGTGCCCTAATTAAAATGGTTCTTCTGCAAGCCCTTTTAGACTATGAATCTGAGCCAGATTTACAGTATGTTCTGGATGCTTTCTGCAGCTCTGGTAAAGCAAATCAACCATAAACCTGGGTCTACAGCTCCTTCGCATTGCTCGAGTGGCAGAAGGCAGCCAGAGCATACCAGTGACTCTGGACCAGTATTTCTTTCCCTCCTAAACGGCTTCATTTTCTTCTAGTTAGTGTTGAGTATTGAGGAGTGGTGCAGAAATGATCAAAGGTTTAGAAAACCTGACCTGTGAGGAAAGGTTAAAACAACAGGTCATGTTTAGACACTTGAGAAAAGATGAGGGGGGGCACCTGATAGCAGTCTTCAGATATGTTAAAGGGCTGTTATAAAGAGGAGGGTGATCAATTGTTCTCCATGTCCATTGAAGGTAGGACAAGAAATAAATGGCTTAAATAGCAGCAAGGGAGATTTAGGTTAGATAGAAACTGCTTTCTAACTACAGTGTAAGGGTAGTTAAGTATGGAGTAGGCTTCCAAGGGAGGTTGAGGAATTCTCATTGGAGGTTTCTAAGAACAGGTTGGACCTGTCAGGGATGGTCTAGGTTTACTTGGTTCTGCCCCAGTGACCTCATGAGGTTCCTTCAGCCCTACATATGATCTTCCTCCCCTTAAGGTAAAAACCCCGAAAGAGCCTTGCTTGCTTGTATCCTCCCACTCATTCATGGCTGTCCTCTGTGATGCTAGCCCAACTCTGAGCTGTCTGACTCCAGCAAAGTACAGTATGGAGTCATTTATAAACAGCAGCTATTGTTTTTCATTGGCTATTTTTGCAAGTCTTTTTGTTTTAAGTGCTGAGCGGATTCCTTTTTATTTTTTTTAAACTAACAAACTCACTAGATTTCAAGTCTAGAAGTCACTCCCCACCAGATAGCAGCTGTTTAGAGGAAAACATCACCGATTAGCTATTCTGTATCTTAGGTACGCACTGGGCTCATGGGACTTGCGGGGTGGGGCTAAAAATAGCCGTGTGGATGTTCCCACACGGGCTGGAGCCGAGGCTCTGGAGAGCCCAGGCTCCAGCCCAAGCAGGAACATCTACACTGCTATTTCTAGCCTCATAGCACCAGCCCAAGCCAGCTGACCCGTGCTCTGAGACTCTCGGCCACAGGGGCGTTTTCTGCAGAGTAGACGTACCCTTAGAGCTAAATAGAGCTAGTTAATCTAGTTCTGGAATTAGAAATGACTCAATACATTCTTCAGACCACTTGGTTTGTCAGGGTTTTAGTACCTTCTCGGCCTTTTGGCTGAGGGGTGAAAACATTATCTCTAAATGCAAAGGTTCCCGCAAAAGCAATAGCCTGACATAGTTTGTGATACAGCTGGGGCGGAAAAGCAGCTCAACATTCAAATATGTGACAGCCTGCACCTTAAAAATCACCTGTTTTTCATAATTGGAGGCATCAAAATACATGAAGTTACCATGAATCTGCATCCTTACTGCACATGCAAATTACAAATCCGGCCATCACTTCTTCATGCAGTTACTGGGCTCGTACACACAGCTGCAGTTTTTGCGCCCATGCAGTCAGTGTGCTGTTAAATAAGTGCAATTCTGAAACTTGAGGTTTGGTGTTCTGCAAGGCAAGGCAGCAGTATTTCTGGAAGATAACAGAACCTCTCAGGGATTTGACTGTTAAACCACATTTCCTGCAGCTCACAGAACAATTGCAAGAAGCCAGCTTCCTCTTGGATCATGAATTATTTTTTAGTAGATGGACACATTTTAAGAACATTCCTCAGTGATTTGTTCTTCACTCTTGTCAAGGCTGTATCCCCACTTTGAACTTTAGGGTACAAATGTAGGGGCCTGCATGAAAACTTCTAAGCTTAACTACCAGCTTAGCTCTGGTCCGCTGCCACCATCCCAAGGCTAGTTCCCTTCCCTGGGAAGCCTTGAGAGACCTTCACCAATTCCCTGGTGAATACAGATCCAAACCCCTTTGGATCTTAAAACAAGGAGAAATTAACCATCCCCCCTTCTTCCTCCCACCAACTCCTGGTGAATACAGATCCAACCCCTTTGGATCTAAAAACAAGGAAAAATCAATCAGGTTCTTAAAAAGAAGGCTTTTAATTAAAGAAAAAGGTAAAAATCATCTCTGTAAAATCAGTATGGAAAATAACTTTACAGGGTAATCAAACTTAAAGAGCTCAGAGTACTCCCCTCTAGTCTTAGGTTCAAAGTACAGCAAACAGAGATAAACACTCTAGTAAAAGGTACATTTACAAGTTGAGAAAACAAAGTAAAACTAAGACGCCTTGCCTGGCTATTTACTTACAAGTTGAAATAGGAGAGACTTGTTTAGAAAGATGTGGAGAACCTGGATTGATGTCTGGTCCCTCTCAGTCCCAAGAGCGAACGACTTCCCAAACAAAGAGCACAAACAAAAGCCTTCCCCCCCCGCCTTCCCCAAGATTTGAAAGTATCTTGTCCCCTTATTGGTCCTTTGGGTCAGATGCCAGCCAGGTTACCTGAGCTTCCTAACCCTTTACAGGGAAAAGGATTTTGGAGTCTTTGGCCAGGAGGGATTTTATAGTACTGTACACAGGACAGCTGTTACCCTTCCCTTTATAGTTATGACAACTCTAATTGTATGGAGTGACTAAAATACATTTTATTGCACTGCTATTTTCTTTTCTCAGTAATACTCTCTGAGTGACCAAGAGGAAACGAAGATAAACCAGAAAAAAGAACAGGAGTACTTGTGGCACCTTAGAGACTAACAAATTTATTAGAGCATAAGCTTTCGTGGACTACAGCCCACTTGCATCCAAAGAAGTGGGCTGTAGTCCACGAAAGCTTATGCTCTAATAAATTTGTTAGTCTCTAAGGTGCCACAAGTACTCCTGTTCTTTTTGCGGATACAGACTAACACGGCTGCTACTCTGAAATAAACCAGAAAGGGCCTCATGCAAAGATAGGGGCGTGGAGTCACTTCCTGACTCCAAATTGCTTTCATTTTTCTCCTGCAGCCGGTGATAAGCAAATCACAGATCAGCAACTTTTTCATCAGATTCTGTTTTTCTTGTGAAAGGAGAGTGTCATTTGTGAGTGAGGGTAGATTATCCTATATGAGAAATTAACAAAGTTAGGGCAGATCTAATAGCATGACTCATCAATGTATGTGCCTAACTTAATACCCCTTCCTTGGCAATTGAGTCCTGAGGAATATTCTTTATGAAGTATCTGCTTATTCTGGACTGTTCAAAGGATGTGGGGATGCAGGCAGATAGCAGGAGCAGCACTGGGAAGGAAATGGCAGCCAAGGCATTTTTGGGGACCTTTATAACTCAAGGATGTATTCCGAGTGACTTACTTTCAGATGCTGACTATAATATTGTGGGGAAATGTTCAAAGCATTGTAAAATCTTAATAGCAGCAAATGTAGGCTGGAAATCTTTAAAACTGGTTTTTAAAAAGTCTTTTCCAAAATCTGCTCTTTTGCAATCTCAGTTTCAGAATGTCGTGCTCATGATAGCAAAACTACTTGGCTTTTAGTACAGAGGCGAGTGGGAAGGGTAAATCCCAGGTCATCGGTGTGGGTCTAGTTCTGATCTCTCTCTCTCCAGATCAACTAGGCAGCTATTAGAATTCTTTGAGGGTGCTGACAAGCTTAAGCCAGTGGATATAGTGTACTTGGACTTTCAGAAGGTCCTTGACAAGGTCCCTCACCAAAGGCTGTTAAGCAAAGTAAGCTGTCAAGAGATCAGCGGGAAGGTCCTCTCCTGGATCAGCAACTGGTTAAAACATGGGAAATAAAGGTTAGGAATAAATGGTCAGTTTTCACAGTGGAGAGAGGGAAATAGCTGGGTCCCCCAAGGTCCTGTACTCGGATCACTGCTGTTCAACTTCTTCATAAATGACCTAGAAAAGGGGGTGAACAGTGAGGTGGTGAAATTTGTAGGTGATACAAAATTACTCAAGATAGTTAAATCCAAAGCTTACTGGGAAGAGTTACAAAGGGATCTCATGAAACTGGATGACTGGGCAAGAAAATGGCAGATGAAATTCAATGTTGGTAAGTGCAAAGTAATGGACATTGGAAAAAATAATCCTAATTATACATATAAAATGATGGGGTCTATATTAACTGTTATCACTCAAGAAAGAGATCTTGAAGTCATTATGAATAGTTTTCGGAAAACATCAGTATGTAGCAGCAGTCAAAAAAGCTAACAGAAAGTTAGGGACCATTAGGAAAGGGACAGATAATAAAAAGAAAATATCGTAATGTCACTATATAAATCCATGGTACTCCCACACTTGGAATACTGTGCGTGGTTCTGGTCACCCCAAGTCAGAAAAGACATATTAGAATTGGAAAAGGTGCAGTGAAAATGAGTAGGGGGTCTGGAGCAGCTTCCATATGAGGAGAGATTAAAAAGACTGGGACTGCTGAGTTTAGAAAAGAAAAGGCTAAGGGGGGCATATGATAGAGGTCTATCAAATCATGAATGGTGTAGAGAAAGTGAACAGAGAAGTATTAGTTGCCCCTTCACATAACAACAGAACTAGGGGTCACCCAATGAAATTAATAGGAAGCTGGATTAAAGCAAACAAAAGGAAGTACTTCATCACACAACGCACGGTTAACCTGTGGAACTCATTGCTATGGAATCTTGTGATGGCCAAAAGTATAACTGGGCTCAAAAAAGAATGAGATAAGTTCATGGAGGACAGGTCCATCAGTGGCTATTAGCCAGGATGGTCAGGGACAAAACTGCCTGCTCCAGGTGCCCCTAAAACTCCAATTGCCAGAAGCATCTGGCACTGGCCACTGTTGGAGACAGAATACTGGGCTCGATGGACTATTGGTCTGACCCAGTATGGCTGGTCCTATCTATGTAACTCCATTGATATGAATGTAGCGACTGCTGAATTAAACTGCTGTGATTAGGTACATTGGCAGTCCCACAGGCCCTGTGGGGATGGGGAATGCTGGCTTCTTTTGTATCTGTTTTTCTGCTTTTGTTTCTAATGGCTGTCATGTAAATAACGGTTACTGTGATTTACTGCTCTAGGTCTGCAGTGGTATTAGAGCTAAGTGAACATTTCCTGGCCGTACTGTACATTTATTTCTGTCCCTCTGTGGGCATTATTTACTGGGAAATGCAGGGATGTGCAATCACCTTTTTAACATCTTCACTGCTGTTGTGTATTGGTATGAAGGGCACAGTATACCTGGGCTGCTGTCCCCTGGACCAGCTCTTGTATGTTGGGCCCATCAAGGAAATGTTTCCTTTTGAGATAATGAGGAACAGTCCCACTGATGAAGGCTGCAAAATATTTCAACAATGAAGGAGTTAATTTTGTCTTATCAGGAAACTATTTGAATTAATGACAGCTCTGTGATCCTCCTCTTGCATCTCCCCCTGTTAGCCCCAAAATTGACAGCTCCCCCCCCCCCCCGCCCCGTTCTGTTGTATGTAGCTGTTAGATCAATGAGGACTGGATGCAAGTTCATTAGGAGCCTGTCATCTGTTTGAGTGCTACCTCAGGGTATGTCTACACTGCAATTAAACACCCATGGTTGGCCTGTGTCAGCTGACTCAGGCTCGTTATGATTGGGCAGCAGGGCTGTAAAAATGTGGTGGAGATATTTGGGCTCTGGTGGGAGCCTGAGCTCTGGGACCCTCCCCCCTTGTGGAGTCCACTGCAGTTTTACAGCCCTGCAGCCCAAGACCCGCAAGCCTGAGTCAGGCCAGCCGCGGGAGTTTAATTGCAGTGTAGACATACCCTAACAAACCAGTTGGGTGAAGGCAGCAGGGCCAGAGAGGTGGGTTTTGCCTCTTGTGCCTAGAATATTGCCTTAATCAAATGGAGGTGCTTGTACTGGGGCACAGAGGCCCTGTCAGGGTTCCTTCCCCACTCTGAACTCGCGGGTACAGATGTGGCGACCCGCATGAAAGACCCCCTAAGCTTATTTTTACCAGCTTAGGTTAAAACTTCCCCAAGGCACAAATTCCTTCCTTGCCTTAGTATCGCTGCCACCACCAAGTGATTTAACCAAACATTCAGGGAGGGCCACTTGGAGCCCTACGTTCCCCAAATATCTCCCCAAGCCTCTACATCCCCTTTCCTGGGGAGGCTTGAGAATAATATTCTCACCAGTTGGTACAGGTGAACACAGACCCAAACCCTTGGATCTTAAGAACAATGAAAAATCAATCGGGTTCTTAAAAGAAGAATTTTAATTAAAGAAAAGATAAAAGAATCACCTCTGTAAAATCAGGATGGTAAGTACTTTACAGAATAACAAAAGACTCAAAAACACAGAGGATTTCCCCTCTAGACAAAACTTTTGAAGTTACAAAAACAGGGATAAAGCTCCCTCTTAGCACAGGGAAAATTCAGAAGCTAAAACAAAATATAATCTAATGCATTTCTTTTCTGCTATTACTATTTCTGCAAGACTAGATGCTTAGTTCAGATACAGCTTAGGGAGATGTATTTTCCCTTGCCCTGTTTCCTGGCTGGCTCCAAGAGACCCGGACAAAAAACCTTCTCCCACAGATTTGAAAGTATCTTCTCCCCTTATTGGTCCTTTTGGTCAGGTGCCACCCAGGTTATCTGAGCTTCTTAACCCTTTACAGGTAAAAGAGGAATTAACTCTTTACAGTGTAAAGAGGGATTTTATGCTACCCTTAGCTGTATGTTTATGACAGGCCCTGGGCTAGATTCTGCGCTAATGTGCACCTCCTATGACTCAGTTGACTTCATTAGGGTTGCACGGTGTTTACATGGACATCTTGGTCCTATTTTACCTCATAATCTGCTGGGAAAAGGTCCCTGCCTAAATCTGCCATGGGTTTTCAGGGAAATTAAATAGGCCCTTGATGGCAAGTCTAAGGCTATCATGGTAGCTACCTAGTCAGTGGGAGAGAGTTGTGAGTCTGCAGAGTCTTGTGCCTGTTGGGCCTACACCGCTCAGCTGTCCAAGTGCTAACAGCCTGATTTGGGCTCTTGCAATTGTCAGGCTTTCATACAAACCATTCTGGTTTGTTCTGCCCCTGGTACCCAAATCTAGGGGAGAGTCTTGCTGGGTGTTTCTGGACTCACTGGCCCACTTTCCTATCTTACCTGCTCATATTGAATAACACGAGACATGCAAGGAAGGAAATGGCGTCCCTTCATCGCAGGCTGAGTGAGTGCTTATTGATGGGCTAGTAAATGTATGGAAACGGGTTCACTTCAAACTCCATGTGAAACACAGGAAGCCTCTTTTCCAATGGCAAGAGCAAAAGTCTGAAATGTCCCCCCTCCCCCAACTTTGTATTACAACTGGCTGCCTGAAAATGAGTCTTTTGTTTAAAAAGTGCGACTATGGGGTTCTTTTTTATGAAAATCAAATATAAGACAAAGGTGAGGACAAAACCTCCACAAGGAGAAATGTTAGTGGCTTGAGCACAGGACTGAGAGCCAGGACCTTCAAAGTTCTCGCCCAACATTGACTCCGGTGGCCTGGGACAAATCATGGGCTCTGATCCTACTAACACAAAGATGGGCCCCGTGAACCTTAGTGGAACTTCTCATGTGGGGAAAGTTATGCACATGCTTAAGAGTTTGCAAAACTGGAACCTTACTCTCCTTGCCTCTGCCCAATCTGTAAAATGGGGATGATCCTTGGAGCCTATGAAGATGATCTCATGTTTTAGAATCACTTTGAACATAGAAAGGAGGCCTCCTTGCACTGCCAAGGTCTGCTGCAGCCCCATTCATCAGTGGAGCTTTCCCTCAGCATTTCGAAAGGGGACATTACTTTGTCAGGCCCAACATACAAAAGCTGGCCAAGGGACAGCAGTCCAAGTGTGCTTTGCCCCTCCCACCTAATACATAGCAGCACTTGCCCAGCATAACCCACGTTGACTTTGATGGAAGACTTGCCTGTGCAAAGAGTGCTGAACGGAGCACTCTGGGTCTAATCCACTGCCCATTTAAAGTCAATGGAAACATTCCATTTGGCATCAGAGGGACTGATTGAAAGCACAAAAGTGCTAAACATTATTAGTGTTTGCACTGACTGCATCCAGCTACGAACAGCCTGGCTTGTAACACATGAAGCTGGAGATATTGCCTCATTTGATTCGGGCAGCACACAGGGAGCAGGGGACCAGCAGAGCATGTACAGTGCCGCTGAATGGCACAAAAAATCATTTCAGTGCAGAACACAAATCTTTGAGCCCTCACCTCCTAATTAAAACTGACTCATGGCTCCCCGGAACATCGGCATGACCCACCTCCGTAGCAGGTAATTAGCTCGCCCATCAGCAGAGCAGTATAAGCAGCCATTTAAGCATTAATTAACTTTAATAAACTTACAAAGATGGGCTTTGCTACTAAAGCATTTTGTTATTACTATAAATCTTGAATGCAAAAGATTGTGCTGTGGGATTGCTGCCAGGTGATGCAAGGCACTGGCCTGACTGTTGCACTATCTTAATCTCCATCTTGTGGTATCTTCTTAATGTCCGATTCGTCTCGTCCATCACAAAGAATTGATGCTGGCGGTTATGGTTCTCAAAACTGTCAATTTTAAATGGTTCCTGTTTATCTGACGTTGAAATATTAGGAGCAGAATGAACACAGGACAATCTGTAATTAAAATACAGAAGATAGTAAAGAAAATGTCAATTTGTTTTGTGGCAGCACCTGGGGCCCCTAGTTATGGGCCAGCACCCCATTTGTGCTAGGTGCTGTACAAACACACAGTGAAGAAGTCCCTGCTCCAAAGAGCTTACAATCGAATTTTCTAGTAATTAAACATATGGGGCAGAATGAACTGATTAATTAGCAGTAATGTCCTTGCATTATTGCATGTATTCTGCCCTCAGGCAAATCACTGTAACTCTATAGAAGTCAATGGAGTTCTTCCAGACATCCCAGTGTAGAGAAGAGAACTGGCTCCAAGGCCACTGACAGCGCTTCAGCAGGACTTAATGACTCTGCATTAAATGATTTGGAAATTTGCTTTATTTCTCAGCTCAATACTTTGGAAAGGCAAAGTGCTTTGATAAATGAGAATGTTCGTTCACTGGCAAACAAAGGAAAACAATAATCCCTGTTGGTGTGCTATTGCTGGAGGAGGCTTAGGGGAGATCTGACTCTTGAGTTGGAGTATAGGCCATTGAAAATGTCATCCACCCTATGGCTGAAGCACTTCCAAGGGCTAAAGTGAAAACAAAGCATCTACCTGACTTTGTACACTTTCCAGTGCTACTTCTTGGTCTGTTTTCTACATGTGATGGCATAAGATCACATGATGACACTGAACCTTCATATGTTGTCTCAATGTTATGTGATATTGCATCAGTGCATGCGAACCCTGAATTTCAGTGTCTCATCATCCATGGGGTGATTCAGTTTTATTTCATTGTATCAACATGTAGGATGGTCAGTGCAGGGGCACGCTAGTAGTCACATTTGTCTTCATATTCTATTGATGCATGAGGAGGTTGTCTGT
>NC_048309.1:22482844-22553321 GCF_013100865.1 Trachemys scripta elegans | reverse complement strand
ACAGTGGAAGAATCCTTCAGGCTCCAACAGCAAACTTAGTGCTGGTGAAAAATGTGAAATTGACAGCCTCTGGAGACTGAAGTCTTATAGACACAGCGCAAGGGCAATCTGGGAAGCAGTAGTGGCCTCTTCCCAACAAAGGAGAGAATGTTGATGATTGGTATTAGTCTCCTTGTTCGGTTTCCTAATTGTTTTCTAGGAGGCGCTCTGATGCCACGATGATATTTAAGAATTGGTGTGAGAACCAGGATAGTTTGTAATGCAGAAACCTGCTCCCTAAGAGCAGGACTTGGACTCCTTACACATTGGTCACTAAACAAACAAGTATCAGGTGCTGACACTGCTGATCTTGTGGTAGAATAAAATCACATAAAGTCTGCATATGGACCAAACCCCAAAGCACACAGCCTAGTTCAGCAGTGAGTACCTTCTGGGGAAACTGATTCTTTGCAGCTAGTGCTGGTAGGAGCAGAGGCAGAAGCAGCCAGAGCAGAAACTGGGTAAAATGGGGGCCAGCAGGGACCACCCCAGACACAAAACTATGCAGGGGGGACTCTCCCATTCTGAGAGGGTGCCTCTCTCTATGTGGCCTTGGGCAACATGGCAGAGAGGAACCAGCCAGAGGCTCCTGCTGGTGGGAACAGATACAGAAGCAGCCACAGCAGGGATCTCTGGACTTTCAGAGCTTCCTACAGTTTTGGCTGAACTTCCTCTGCTGTGTGCTGATTGGCTGTTTGCTCCAAGCTTCTCCCTCCCCCTTCCTCAGTCTCTTTAGCTCTGCTTCACTCCACATCTGCCCCGCTATCCCATCATCTAACCCTGCTGTGCCCCCCCATCCTCTTTCCCTTCAATGGCCCCCCTCCCTTTTAGCTTATCTCCCCTTCTAACTAAGCTTCCCCCCAAAATACTGTGGAACTGACATAATGTTTGCTGTCATCATTGATCACTCAGCATGCAGTGCGTGTTCTACTCCGCTCCGTGTGTCAGTCTTGTCTGTCTAGATTGTAAACTCTTGGGGGCAAGGACTATCTACTACTGTATGCACAGTACCCAGCACAATGGGGCCCCATTCTGGGCTGGTCCTTAGGCACTACTGTAATGAATATAATTAATGGTGCAGAGTTGAAAGCAGGGGACATTTTAATGAGCAATAAGCATGATAAGTGGGGACAGGCTTTCTTGAGAGGCAACAGTCTAGCTCAGTGGTTCTCAGCCAGGGGTACCCCTGGGGGTATGCAGAGGTCTTCCAGGGGGTACATAAACTCATCTAGATATTTGCTTGGTTTTACAAAAGTCTGCATAAAAAGCACAAGCGAAGTCAGTACAAATGAAAAATGTCATACATTGACTTGTTTATATTGCTTTATGGACTGTATACTGAAATTTATGTACAATATTTATATTCCACTTGATTTATTTTATAATTATATAATATAAATGAGAAAGTAAGCAATTTTTAAGTGATAGTGTACAGTGACACTTTTGTATTTTGGTGTCTGATTTTGCAAGCAAATAGTTTTTAAGTGAGCTGAAACTTGGGGGTACGCAAGACAAATTAGACTCCTGAAAGGGGCACAGTAGTTTGGAAAGGTTGAGAACTTCAAGATTATTTCAGTAGCATGAAATTTTCTTCTCTGTGTGGGTACAGTGTGTAACAGATGGGGCCCTGCAGGCTTGAATCCTTTCACAGACTTCTTTATTGTGTGGCAGGTATATTAGCTGGGAAATAGTGTGACTAAGTTAGATGGGAGGGGTCTCAGTAGGCGTTGAGCTTTCCTGAGAAGGCTGGGAGTGATCAATCTTTTGGCAGGTCATTGAGTTCCTATCTCAGCAGATAAACTGGGCCAAAAATGTTGGAGTCAGCCTTTTACAGCAACCGTTTAAAGCTGTCTCTTCCTTCTCTTGCAAAGGCTTTACATAGCTGTGACATTGCACCCCATAATGCTTTACAGAAATATGCTTATGAGTGTAAATATGACATAACTGGAATATGTTTTATGCTAGATATGCCATGTAACATGTCTTTGCAAAGGTTATGATCTACTGAATATATTCATCCTATTTATATGCATGTATCATTTTTATATTTGAAGTTATGAGCATTGGCTCTGTGCTTGTATTTAAAGTGTTTGCTGTAGGAAGCACATAAAGCAGATTTGGTCAACATAGTGTGAAGGGGTTATTCAAGTAATTGGGAGTATTTAACTAGCAATGAACGTTGGGAGATGCCAATACACATCTGAGCTTTCCTGGGAATGTTAAAACTAACATGTAAACAATGGCGTTGGCCTGCAAAAAGCTGAATCATTCATAGACATGGGACTTGCCCAGGTGGCTACAGACTCCATCTTGTTGCTGTGGTTTTGCACAGGAGAACAAAGGGGTTTCCGTCCACAAGAGAGAGAATATTAAAGGCCCTGGAAACTCCTCCATTTGGTCTTCAGATGGCTCAAAAGATAGCCTCTCCACCCCAAAGAGATGCCTGAAAGAAACTGGAACAAAGGACAGTAAACTACGGGGGGGGGGTGAGTGATTGCTGGACCCAGACTAGGAAGGAGTCTAGTCTGTGAAAGAAGCTTATTGGAACATCTCTGAGGGTGAGATTTACCTGCATTTAGTTTCCTACTGTATTAGGCTTAGACTTGCGTCTTTTTGTTTTATTTTGCTTGGTAATTTACTTTGTTCTGTCTGTTATTACTTGGAACCACTTAAATCCTACTTTTTATATTTAATAAAAACACTTTTTACTTATTAATTAACCCAGAGCAAGTAATTAATACCTGGGGGAGCAAACTGCTGTGCATATCTCTCTATCAGTGTTCTAGAGGGTGAACAATTTATGAGTTGACCCTGTATACGCTTTATACAGAGTAAAATGGATTTATTTGGGGTTTGGATCCCATTGGGACCTGGGTATCTGGGTGCTAGAGACAGGAGCACTTCTTAAGCTGTTTTCAGTTAAGCCTGCAGCTTTTGGTGGACATGGTTCAGACCTGGGTCTTTGTTTGCAACAGGCTAGTGTGTCTGGCTCAACAAGAGAGGGTACTGAAGTCCCAAGCTGCCAGGGAAAATGGGCTCAGAGGTAGTCTCAGCACATCAGGTGGCAGTCTCAAGGGGGTCGCTGTGATCCAACCCATCACAATAGTTACAGAATTATCAACAGGTTGAGGGAGGGAGGGAAATTAGTTGTGTGTTGCAGGCACTGGGAGAAATGCATCGGTTTGTTCTGAAGATGGCAATCCAGGCACTCTGACGAATTAGAACAGTGGTTTTCAGACTGTGGTCTGTGGACTGCTGGAGGTCCGCAGACTATGTCTTAAGATTTCCAAAGGGGTCTGCACCTCCATTCAAAAATTTTTAGAGGGTTTGCAAATGAAAAAAGGTTGAAAACCACTGAATTAGAACATTAGAAATAGCGCTGATCAAAAAAATTTCATCAACTTTTTTCCAGTAGAAAATTGGATCTTTGACTAAACTAATTTTTTTTGTGGTACGGGCCAGTTTCCTTCAAATCTTTGGAGTTTATTGTCCAAAAACTAAGTTTTTTAGCTGGGGAGGAGGGCGGGAGGACATTTTCTGACCCGCTCCATTTAGAAATCTAAGTGGAAGCTACCAACTAGTTCAATTCCCTAATTTTAGATATAGCAAAATTTCATAATTTAAGAGGAATAGAAATGTTGACTGGTTTTATTCAATGGAACCAGCTTTAAAAATACAATTATTTTCCATACAGTGTTGGAAACATGAATACAGCAGGGCTTTTTGCAAGAGCTTGAGAACCAGTTAGTGAAACTGACTAGTCTAAATTTCACTGTCCAAACTAAGAATAAAGTCCAAATGGCATAAGATAAACCTGATTTTTAAAACTAACAATAAAACAGATTCTGCAAATCCTTTCTCATATGTTTAATTTCCAGCACACAAGTATTGTCTCATTGTTTCCTTGTTCTCTCCTGTCTGTATCCATCTGTTGTCTCCTGTCTTATACTTCGATTGTAGGAACAGTCTTCTTGGTCTGCCTTTGTACAGCACCTAGCACAATGGGGTCCTGTCCATAACTAGGGCTGCAAGGTGCTCCAGTAATACAAAATAATAAATAATTAGTTCTCCTCTCTCAAATGGGACAACTTGTGCGCTTAAAGCTAATCCTGTGCATATATCTGCAGGATTGGAGCCTGTGGCCAGGTCTACACCAGAAATGTTTGCCAGTATGGTAAAATCAGTTAGAGGTGTGATTATTATTATTGTATATAGTTTTTACACTGGCAAAAGCCTTAGTGTAGATGCATTGATATTGCCGCAAGTGCTTTTGCTGGTATATGTATGCAGTGCTGTTGTAGCTATGTTGGTTCCAGGAGAGAAGGTGGGTGAGGTAATATCTTTTATTGGACCAACTTCTGTTGGTGGGATAGACCAGGTTTTGAGCTCACCCACCTTGTCTCTGTAAGGGCTTGTCTACATTACTCTCTGGATTGATGTGCAGCGATTGATCCAGCGGGGGTCGATTTATCGCGTCTAGTCTAGACACGATAAATCGACCGCCGAGCACTCTCCCGTCGACTCCGACTCCAGGGCGAGAGGCGCAGGCGGAGTCGATGGGAGAGCGTCAGCCGTCGACTTACCACAGTGAAGATTCACGTATCTGAAGTTGCTAACTTAGATCAACCCCCGCCCACCACCACCACCAGTATAGACCAGGCCTAAGTGTGCTGGTATATCTTATTTTAGCTCTGGGGACTGGTACAAGTTATACAGGCCAAAGCACTCTTTTTGCTGGTATAAGCTGCGTCTACACTAGAAGGTTTGCTAGTTCAGCTATACTGGCAAAACTTTTCTTGTGTGGAACACCTATATTAACATCTCAGGCCTAAGGAACTACACTGCAGTCTTGACAATGCCTCTTAAAGTGAGTGAGCTTCTTACATTTTGGTGCGTCTTCTTTACGGCCCTTACTGTTCTGTGGAGTATAGGTTGCTTTATCATCTCTTCCCCCCAACTCCCATGGTCTGGGGAGGAAATAGGTCATTCTGGGATGTGGCAGGAGGAGATTGGGGGGACTCAAATGGAGGTTTGATGTTGTTCAGTAAGTGCTTTGTTTATGTAGCTGCCAGTTTAGTGTGACGGGGGGTAGCTGTTTGGAATCAGTTCGTTTTTAAGAGATGTATTTTCATAGTTGTCATGGGAGCTCTTTTATTTAATATAGTGTAGATTTGAATGACTAAATGTATGCAGAAACTGCATTGATGTCAAATCTTCTTGAGCATGAGAAGTTTAATTATAGTTAGAGTGGATAGAATAATGGAAAATGCATTTGAATTATTATTCTGTGAATATAATTCATAATGAATTATTCACAATGATTTGCTCACCTGGCTCCTATTGTGACTGCTGTATTCCATTTGAGAGGGCGTCTCTGTTTCTCACCATCTTTTTGCTCGGTGCATACAGCATATCAATGGGTCTATCAATTACAGATAATTATGGCCAGATTTTATAACAGAGCTCAGCGCTTTGGGCACTGAGCTCTCTTAAGGACTTAATTGTGTGTGTGAAAATGGGAGTTGCTTGCTGGATGCTGAACTCTCTTGAAAACGCCCATAGCAGTTCTGAGTTCTCTAAGCTCATTTTTAAGTAGATAGTAAAAGCAGTTTCTATTTATCCACGGATTTACAGTTCTCATCACTGTAGCCCTTCCCATTTCCCTGTGGAGGACAATGTTCTCCTAGTTCCTTGCGCCATATACAAAGGCTGTTCTCATGAGAAAGCCCCGGCAAAGAGTGTCCCAGTGGTCCACTCATGCCACTAGCATAGCCACACACTAACTGTGGTCCGTGGTAGACTTGCTGGTGGTCCATAGCTGGTATTGGCTGTTTCTGCTTGTCTTCAATTGTTAGATCTTATTAAAAGCTGAAAATAAATCCTTTCCTAATATTTCTTTCCCATATAAGTTAACAGATGTAGTTGACAGATTGCAAATGAGAGAGGAGGTGCCCAGGAGACATTCTCTCCCCCTTAAGATGTGGCACCCACTATGGAAAGTTTGAGATTCTTCTTCAAGCACAGTGCTGCAACATCTGGGTTGCAAGTGCTGCAGGGAAATACTGATCTGTTTCAAAGTGTTAGTTTCCATTGCAACATCTTAAGAGGTTTTGTTTGGTCCTGGGTTGTGTTAAAATACTGTTCATGCAGAACTCAGCCTGACCTGTTGGTGTCCTCCACTTATTTACTTCTTATTTGCCCTGTTAAAAGAATGAAGGTGACATTGTGTGTGTGTGTATGTATATATATATATATATATATCTCATCTTATTTAATGCTCTGTGGGGTTTCTTGCACCTTCCCCTGAAACATCTGGTGCTGACCACTGTCAAAGACTGTAATTGCCGTACCGGATCAAACCCATGGTCCAGCTAGTCTAGTATCCTGTGTTACACTCTAACTTTTAGAACTGACTGAATGCATCCCTGGTAAGTGGGTCTAATGCTAATGCCACAGCATTTTAAGCAAGTAAATGTTATTTGGTACTGTTAGGCGTACTGGTTTCCTGCAAGATATTCTAAGTGCCTCATTCTTCCCCATGTGGGTGTGTCTGCTTAGGACATAGGAAAGTCAACACACTTATATTCATCCTAATTCTTCCATCAGAAGGGGGGGCTTGCTCCCCCTTCCCACATGGAAGTAGCAATAGCTTTGGCCCAGGAGGCTCACACATCTCAGGGGATCTGCCAGAGCTATTTGTAGGGGAAGCCCCAGATCTCCTGCCCTCTGCCCATCTGCACAGCTCACTCTTACGGTGTACCCCCAGGAGGGACCCACGGCATAGGGCTAAGATGCTCTTACACCTCTCACTCCCCCTCCCTTGCCCCCCAACTGGGATTTACTGGTTCAGATTCCCAGCCTTAAAGCTTTCCCGTTCATCTTTAATTGGGCTCCCACCCCAGCACTGTTCGCTATTAACTGGCAGTGTGTTGCCGCTTGCAGTTCTTTCAGGTTGCCTCTGTGCTCGACAGCAAAGCAGAAATCCCTGGTGTTGCCGCCTGCTCTGCAGTTGTTCTGTAGGGAGGCAGCGCAGCGGGTAATCACCTATTTCCTTTGCTACCAGTGTAACAGGGGCAGAGGCAGGACGCGGGCCCAGCACACGGTGGAAATAATGGAGGGATTTGTGCCAAAGAGAAAAGGAAGATAAGATTTCAATGGGCGGAACAAACAGTGAATGAGTAGGCAGCCAGCAGGGAGTAAATGAAAGCCCTGAGCGCTGTTCCATGGCCCCTGTGAAATGAGGTGGGTGTTCTCAGCCCAGTTCTTAACTGACAGGTGTCTGCGTCACAGCGGGTCCCCTCTTTGACATTCCTGGCAGAGAACACCACGCTCCATGAACTCACATCACTCCCCAATCGGACCCCTGTGGATTAGGCTTCTGGGGATCAGTGGCTGAGGGTTGTGGAACCCCTGGGGCTGGCCGTGCCCTGCTTTGCTCAAAGAGGAGGGATGGATCTGTGCTGAAGCAGGGTCCTGGGAGTCAGGGTTCTGTTCCAACCTCTGCCATAGACTTGGTGTGGGACACTGGGCGAGTCACTTCCTCTCGTGGTGCCTCAATTTCCCATCTATTGGATAGAGCTATTTCCATCCCGCACAAAGGTGAGAAGCTAAATTGATTATTTGTGAAGTGCCCAGATACTAAGGTGAGGGGGACATACAAATACTTTGGCAGAGTCATGGAAACGCTCCTAAATCTGGAGTGGGGGTTGGAAATCCAGTCAGACAATCCCTGAGAACAAAGCAGAGATCACCAAACGCATTTTCAGTCCTGCGCTAAGCAAATTTTTGCCCCTAGACTCCAGAGGTGGAGGCCAGGGCTCACCATTACCTAACTCCCTGTTTTCTGGGCTGTCTTGTCCCCAGGGGGTTCTCCAGGTCCTTGTTACATCCCTGAAGATGCTCTCAGCCTCGAGATCCTCTAACAGAGTCAGGGGGATGTTGCACAGGAGGACTCACTTATCCCCCGGCCAGCTAAGGGGCAAAATCACGACACTTGGCTGAAAGTTAGTATACGTGCCAAGAATCTCAGTGCTTTACGGACCCTATTTTGCAGATGGGAAACTGAGGCAGAGTGAGGGGAAGCGACTTTGACCATGTCACACAGCAAGTCTATGGCAGATGAAGGTCTGATTTCATTTTTCTGAAGACCCTGAGCAACATAACTTCAGTTAAAGCCACTGAGTCTGACAGGTGCCCAGCACCTTGGAAAATCAGGCCCTACAGAGGCCTGCCTTTAAAAGCTCAGATTGTTCAGTGGCAGTTTCCGGGCGCTGAGCGCTTCTGAAAATCTAGTCCGTGGCAGAGCTGGGAATTGAACCCAGGCCCAAGGCCTCTACCACATGACCAGACTTCCACAGTCCCTGTCCTAAGTAACCCTGGACTGAAATAGCAGGGAAGGGTATTTCCAAGGCTAACCCCAGGTGTGGAAACTTTCCGGTTGAAGGATGCTGGTGAAGTGTGACCCTGTTGCTGAGTAAGGGGAATGTCCCAGTGCTGTTATAACAGCAGCCCCATTGTCTCATACATTAAATGGAGCTCTAGGCAGCCACCACATACAGAATTTGTATAGCACACTATCTTCAAAGCACTCTGCAGCATTAACTACCTCATTTACCCCCTCTGTGAGGAAAGCCAGTACCGCTGTCCCCATTTTACAGTCTGGGGCCGGGGGGCGGAGGGGGGAGAGATGGGCTGAGCCTTACGGAGGGCACATGATGTCTGTGGCAGAACTGGGGGGCCAAGTCAGGAGTCCTTGGCTGTCAGTGCTGCCCTCATTTTCGTACACGCGGCCAATGAGTAAGTTCATCGCAAGGCATTTCCTGTCAGGACTAAGGTGCAGGGGCAGGGCTGGGCCTGGAGGGAATGCGATGCACAAGCCAGCGCAGTCTCTCTCTTGCATTCATGAGCATGAATAATACCTTGCTGAGTCTGTGGAAGGGGAGAATATAATACGTCTTGTAGTAAAGGTCAACTCACGTGGCTGCACATGAGTTTCATGTCAGTCCTTTGCTAACCATCCTTAACTCTTTCAGTGCCTTATGAACTTTGCCCACACAAGCAGAGAGTATATGGACTCTTCAGCATATACCCTGGTGTTCCACTGATGCCCCGGCTCCTCCCGCATGGACGACAGCACTTGTAAGGTTAATCTGCCAGCGTTTACTTGCTCAAATCATTGTAAGCAGGGAAAACATGATTATAGAGCCACATGACATTAGTACACAATGGCTCTGAAATGAGCCAGATTGAATTAAGCTTCCTAATGGCATCACATCCAAAGTAAATAACAAAAAACCAGATCCACCGGTGAGTGACAGGTCTATCAGTCAGATCCTATTATTAGAGCAGGAAGATGGGGTTAGCCAGTAATGGGAGAAGCATAGTCATTAAATCAGACGTATTGGCAGGGGTGCAGACAGTTTCAGAACTGGGAAGTGTGTGAGTATTGTGGGTGTCCATGTGCTGAGCATAAGGTGTGAGCTGCCTAGATTGGCCATTAAACCTGGTGTTGTGTTGTGTGTGTTTAATTCCAAGGAATAAATATATGACAGGAGTGCTCCGTTTCTCTCTCTCAATAGTTAATAGATACGGTGCCAGTTGGTGGTGCCCAAGAATATATAACATGGTTCCTGGATTTTATAGGACCAAGAAAAAGTGTGTGCTGCAAACAGCTTTCTCTGTGCAACTCCCGACATCAAGCTCTCAACAGCATCAGGACCTCCAAAGCACTTTGCAGATATTAGTTAATCCTCCAACACCTCTGTGAGGTCCGGAAGGAACATTGTTCCTATCTCTGATGGGGAAACTGTGGCTCAGAAGGGTTAAGTGATTTAGCCAATATCAGTGAGTGGCAAAAATCAGGAATAGAACAGAACTCAGGAGTCTGGTCTGACGACATGACTATATTTCCCTTCATCCCAGTGCGACCTGCTTGTGTGACTTGAGGGCAGAATGTGTTGGTAGCAAACTGGCACACTAAGAAAATATCACATTGAGTTTAAATATAAAGAGGAATCTGCAAAGCTTTAGGCCATATCTCAACACCAGGTTGTCACACTGGATCAGTTACATCATGATAATTTGTGTTGGAAGAGAAGGTGGCCTGGTGCCTAATGCACAGGAATGGAATGAACTCTGGCGTTCTAGTCTCCTGATGTCATCTTCCTCTGTGTCTGTGGGCAAAGCACTGAAGTGCCTGACTACAAAACTGCTGAGTACAGAAAGGGCTGGAGTTGGAGAGCAGTGGGTACTGTTATCTCCATTTTACAGATGGGGAAACTGAACTGGAGAGATGAAAGGCCCTACAAAAATACTAGACCGCAAAAACAGCCAGGTTGGGGTTCCTGATTATCCCTTGGTTCAGATTTGTAGTGTAGAGAAAACCTAACTGGGTCACATAACTGGGCTAAGGCCTTGGCCATCACCGAGGCTATAGCAGGTCACAGAACATCCCTACGATCTTGTCTGTACTACAAACTTTGACCATGTTGTGATCCTCTTCTCAAACTGGAGGGCTTTAGCAGGGGTCTGAACCCTTCATGCGTATTTTCTAAAATGAGGATAAGAACCTCCTGGCATTCCCTGCCTCTCTGAGCAGTTGTGAGAACTAGGCTTTGTCTACACTGGACTTTTGTCGGTAAAACTTTTGTCATTCGGGGGTATGAAAAAAACATTCCCCCCAAAAGTTTTACCACCGAAAACTGCCGCTCATCGGGGGTGGATGTTTTTTATCATCAGGAGAGCTTTCTCCCACCGACAAAGAGTGGCTACACTGCCCTTTTTAGCGGCACAGCTGTAGTGGCACAGATGTGTCGCTAAAAGGTGCATAGTGTAGGTATAGCCCTAGACCAGGGGTCATCAACCTTTCAGAAGTGGTGTGCCGAGTCTTCATTTATTCACTCTAATTTAAGGTTTCGCGTGCCAGTAATACATTTTAACGTTTTTAGAAGGTCTCTTTCTGTAAGTCTATATAATATATAACTAAACTATTGTTGTATGTAAAGTAACTAAGGTTTTTAAAATGTTTAAGAAGCTTCTTTTAAAAGTAAATTAAAATGCAGATCCTCCCTCCCCCCCGAACCAGTGGCCAGGACAGGGGCAGTGTGAGTGCCACTGAAAATCAGCTCGCGTGCCGCCCTGCCCTAGATAGTGTCTGCATAGTGCTCTGAATGCAAGTGCTAAGCATTGCTGTTCTCTGAGCAGAGCACAGAAGTCCTGTTGCTCATGTGTGTACACTGCAGGGTTTATTTCCCTAATCGCTCCCTTTTTGATAAAGGGATTGCAGGGAGGAAAGTGACTAGTCCAAACTAGGCGCCTTCCTGCTTGTGCTGTTGCTCTGGGAATAGCCAGTGTTGCAATCTGTCCTGTCTGCAGGCTGTAAAGATTGTTCTTGCCCTCTTAGCCTCATGAGTGTTCTGTATTTTACAGCTCTGGTTTCCCTTAATGATTACATCCCCTGCCAAGGAACATGATGGGATACAAGTAGCTGGTGCATCTCTGCCCCTAGGGAGGAAGTTATTATGAACCTGTTAGCTCAGTGATATGTGGCTGGGAAGAGCATAAGGCTACAGAAACTAAAAAAGTAAACCACAGCAAACAAGTGTAGGCCATCACAACCTCCATGTAAATGACTTGAAACAGTCCCCATACTGGCCATCAGCTGATATTTGATGAGACCCTTCTGTACTTATCTTGTGGCCATTGCTGTTACCATGTGTGAGGTCAGTTTCTAGATTTTTCTCCTTTTGCACTGAGTAGATGGTTTAAAAATATTTTTGGAAGCTTTCCTTTAGCAGAAGGAACCTTGCTTAAAAAACTGACAATACCTGTAGAAAGAGGCAGGATTTTAACAAACTCATCAGTAGTCATCTTAAAATCCTGTGATGTCCTATAGGCATACATGGACCTGTGTGAAGTACCAAAAGCTATGCCTGCATCTTGCAGACCTGCCAGGACTTGCCAAAGCGACAATTGATTATGGGTGCCTCAGCTCTTGTATCCCAAATCCGTGACTCCTGACAGGGGCCCGAATTTCAGAGCGTGGGTGCTCAGACTGGCTGGAAGTTAGGCTCTTTTGGCATCAAGGTGGGAGCAAAAATTATCTTTTGGAAAAAATCGGCCCTAGTGCACAGTGAAATCTGCACTCAGGTATGGTGCAGTGAAATAAAATGCGAGTTCCAAACTGTTCTGAAGCAGACCTGTGCAGTTTACAATCCCAGGTATAGTAGAACTCTTATTTTATGATGCAGTTTGGATCGAGGAATTCATAAAACTGAACACTGGAAAATTACAGTGGGTCTGGGGCATAAGTCGCAGTTTGGTGCCCTGCATCGTGGTCTTGTCCTTGACATTACTGCAAAGAGATTTCCAAGGCAATGAAGGCATCAAAATGTGAAGGGGTGACATTGACATCACCTTTGTTATGGGATTATTTTATTTTATTTTTGTCTGGAAAAATGATCCATACAGTTGGTTGTTCATATGGTTGGTGTTCATAAAATTGAGGTTCTACTCTATGGTAAAGCTTCCATTTAGAGCAGTGGTTCCCAAACTGGGGTTCGTGAACCCCTGGGGGTTCGTGAAATGTTACAGGGGGTTCTCGGAGAAAAAATTCCCTAATGGTGGATAGAGCTGTCCTTAGGGACCCTGGGCACCTTGGGCCAGCAGCCCAGAGCCCCTGGACTTCCAAGAGCTAAGCAGATCAAAGCAAGCATATCTATCACACTGAGGAGATTTAAACTTCAAGACTCCTTATAAGAAACGGAAAGGGAGGTGAATATATTTTGCTGTTTTTAAAACTAAATCGTTGTTTTTAAAATTATTATGAAGAACAAGTTTAAGCTTTGTTGTAACATGCGCTGTTTGCCCGGACTGCTCAAGACCTGAATGCTTGTGTAGAAGGAACTCTTTTAGTTGGCTTCTTAAATACCTTCCTGCTGTTTCACATCTGATACTCCTTAATGAAACATAGGAGCTTTGTCTTATAACAGGCTTATTCAAAGTGATACAAGCTACGAAAGTGAGATCTTGGAAGAGTGTTGCCGTTTTCATAATGTAATAAAAATACTGTAATGATAAATAGTGCGTAATAAACATGTCATAAAAACAAATTTTATATTTCCAAGATCACCGCTTTTATAATTTATACTCAGGTAAAGGAGAAAATCCCTGGAAATATTCATTTTTAAGAGGGGGTTCGCGAGACTTGACGTGTTAGTGAAAGGGGTTCACAGGCTGTTAAAGTTTGGGAACCACTGATTTAGAGTAAAGTTAGTGAAAAACTGTCTGTGTATGCGTGCCCTCTACTGGCTAGAATCAGGCAGCACAATGTTGTGTGCCATATTAACTCTCCTGTAACTCAAGTGCCAGGGGCCTGTGCTTTTCAGCCCGTGGACCAGAGTTCTAGCCCCACTGTTGCCACGATGATCCCGGTTGCCAGTGCACAGCATAGTGACAACCTGGAGTGGGTAGGTGGCCCTGGCTTTGTCACAATCTACAATCATGTTTCTTTGTGGCCAGGATTCGGTTAGAGTTGAGGGTGAAAGATGTATCCAGGATTGGTAAACTGAAGTTCCTTTCTTCCTTTTGTTCTCGCTTGCAGTGTGTTACTTACTGAAGAACAATATCAGCCCGGACCTGTGCAATGAAGATGGACTCACTGCACTGCATCAGGTGAGGCCTTGAGCTACCCTCACCATCCTAGGCTACTTGTTAATGTGTTCATCTTCCATGGTGCTGGAGCACCAGTGTGTCTGTGCAGGGCCATCTGTGAGTGCATCTCACATGTATTTCGCTTGTTTTTCCATAAAACACCTGAAGTCTTCACATGTTGCAGCATCCTGTCCTCTGGGGCTAAGCTGAGCTCAGAGCCCCTCTCCCTACACCCAAAACTTACTTCCGTTAGAGAGGGAGCTCGGGCAAGACTTGGGACTTTAGGCCCAGATCCAAAAAGCAGCACGTGTGCAGCTCCCCAGGAGGCTAGGCTGCCAGCTCTTAAAGGCAAGCTGACTCGACTCTCCCACAAGGCTGAGCTACTCACGGGTTTTGAAATGGGTTTGGTTCAATCAGTGCACTGGCTGTTTAGGTAAATTGCTGCAGCCTTCTTGTGTGGAGACTCAGACATCGATTTAAGGCACTGTGATGTTCCTCAGATGTACCCAGCATTGTGAGGCACCTTGTCCTTGTCTATACCTGCCTGGGTCAGCTCCCTGACAACCTCGGCCCCAAGCAGCACAAATACTCCCCTCTCAGCCCACTTGGGCTCTGCTGTCCCTCTGCAGGTAAGCAACAGATGCCCTGTGAGCATCCCCTGGCATGTCCAGACACTTATCCACCAGACAATCACAGAATTACCTGGCCCACTGTCCCTAAAAGGAACAGTAAACCACAGCTTACGAGTTCATTTTAGATCACAGCGCCAATTAACACACAGCACTTTTTTATAGAGAAAACAAATACAAGTTTATTTAACAAAGAGTAAAGATTCATGCAGTAGCAAACAGAAATATTGGGAACACAGGGCTACATAGAAACACCAAGTTACATATAAAACAAAATCATAACACGCATTCTAGAGTCTGAAGTCAACTAACAAGATGCCCTCTTATCTAATAAGGTACCACATACCCCAAAGTCCTTCTCACCGTGTTTTTCAACCAGATGGCTGTGACCCTTTTTTCATGAGGCCAAGCCCACCGGCAGCTTTGCCTTCCCCAGTGAAGGATAACTGGGAGTTCATCTGTGCCCCAGATATACTTCCAAAAGTTCGTTGTCTTTAATCTTAAACATGATAACCCCTGCTGCTTTTGTTTTTTCCTGTAACCCCTGCAACCTATTGATTAGCATTCTGCTCAGACTGTCAATGGGCATATATTGTGAACCAGCCAATACTCAGTTTGCACATGACAAGTCAGAGGGAGAAGCGTCTTTTCTCCCCAGCATGACAGAAGTATGTGGATCACCTTTCTGTGACTGCCTAGCTCTCACACCTAGGGAACACAATTTTTAGTATACATATGTAAACTTCCATGTTTTCTATACTTACAGCTCACAATGATTGTGCTGACCAGCGTGACACAGGCTTTTATTAGAGACCTTACACGACAGTCTTTGGCAAACCACTATACAGACCCCAGTCCCAGGGTATCCCTACAGCCTTTATGCACCCCTGTGCCCTCTGCCAGCTGGCACAATGAAGTCCCTGGGTCTCAGGCGCTTAGAGTAATTTTCCAAGCGTCCACACAGGGGACTACACTGAACTAAACTGCAATTTGTTAAATCAAACCGATTTTAATTCCCTCCCCAGTTAGAAAGTCCTGGTCTCTAGCACAGAAACACAAGAAGAATCTAACTGCTCCTGGCTCACAGGAGTTGCAGTGACTAGAAGTGCCAGCAGGCAGCCTCCTGCTCGCTGCTGAGAGGGGCGGCAGTGAACAGCAGTAGGGCAGTTGAGCTTCTGCTGAGCTCAGCCTTTCCCAGTCCATGTTGTAAATGCTCTGGTTGACTCTATGGCTGGAATGGGGATTTGTCTACAAATGACTTTCTCTCTTCCGTGCTGCAGGGACGTTTGCTTTAAGAAAAGCTATTTCTCCACAGGGTCATTGTTCTTCAGACAAAGGGGAACATTTTCTGCTTGTGACACTGGAGGTTTCATTACTTTCACTGCCAGCAAGTGAAGTCATGTCAGGAAAACTCCACCAAGCCCATGAAAGGATCAGTCATTGTTAGGGCACAGTTTGGGGTTAAGGCAAGAACCATGGCATTACTGGCATTAATTGAATCCCAGATGAAATATTGCACCATGTGTAGTTACTGTGCCTTTAGCAATTGTTTCTTGTGGAGGATGCAGCTTGTGGTATTGTGATCACTTACAAGCTCTAAGTAAAAATGATCCCCTCTGTTTCTGTCCCTCACCAGTGCTGCATAGACAACTTCGAAGAGATAGTCAAGCTTCTCCTCAACCACGGGGCTAATGTCAATGCAAAGGACAATGAGCTGTGGACTCCACTGCATGCAGCAGCTACCTGTGGTCACATCAACCTGGTGAAGATTCTAATTCAGCAGTAGGTGACCCCTGCTTCCTTTTTGTGTATCTCTGGGTGGGCCTGATTGCTTCCTCTGAGCTACTGATGAGTGCTCACAACTTCCACTGCAGTTGGTAGGAATTGAGAACACTTGGTACCTTGTAGGATCAGGCCGACAGTGCTTGTTGCTGGCTCGTTATTAGGAAATGATGCCTGGGTTGGAAGAGTAGGGAAAGTACAGGAAAAACTAAGGAGAAAACAGTAAAACAGAGGATGACCTGGATCAGTTTGCTTTGAAGGGGGCAGGCGCTTGTCTGACCAAAGCCTCTGGATTTGGATTTCAATCTGTCACATGTGGCTTGTTGTCTGCTGGCTGGATGTGTGTAGTTCACCTTTCCTCTATGCTTCCAGGCTTCTGCTCGCAGTAGGTGGGCCAGGAGCAAAGGTGCAGTAAGAGGAATAGCCAGAAAAAACAAACGACAAATGGTGAAACTCATCTCTGTGCATAGTGTCCCCACAATGCCATGTGCACCATGCCAGTCCTTCAGCCAAGGCTAGAAACACTGACACAGGAAGTACAAGGTGTTCACGTAGCACAAGTGCTATAGAGAGCCAAGCTGCACCACACAGGGCACTAACACTGGGCTTCCCACTCACCCCTGCCTAGAGCACTCAGGCGAAGGCCCTAATGTTTAAGCCCCTTGTGCTCTCTGCACTCGGGTGAGCAGGAGGCCCAGTCTTAGTGCGTAGCATAGTACAGCTTAGGGTTATCACACTAAATTGTACTTATCTGAAGGGAGGCTGACAAGGAGGTCTCAATAACCATACAATTGTGTCCCCAGGTGCTGTCTGTAGCATGAAAACCTTGCACTTTCTGTACTGAAATCTGTCTCTCACCTTGGCTGGAGGTTGAGCAGGCTGAGAAGAAGCCCTGTGTGCTAACGTGCTACCCTTCACAAGCAGTGTCTGTCTCCCCCTTCTGTACACCCTAGACCAGGGGTTCTCAACCTTTTTCTCTCTGAGGTCCCCTCAACATGCTATAAAAACTCCAGCTGCACCGCACTGCTCCAGCTTCCCGCCTCCGACCTGGCCAGCGAGCGGGGAGAGGAGATGGTGGGAGAGGTGTGGAGCTGCCCCTGGGACTGCTGTGCTCTTGTGCTGCAGTTGGAGGGGGGAGGCAATGCCCTCCATGTCCCCAACTCTGCCCATAGGCTCCTGGCTTCTGCCCCACAGGGAGCACCAGGGCTTGGCGCTCTGAGATTCAGCCCCGCGCCTCCCGGCTTCAGCCCTGCAGGGGTGGCTTGGGATCGGGGCTTCAGTCCCTCACTCCCTCCTGGCTTCAGTCCCTCAGGGGACGCTGGAGATTGGGCTCTGCATTTTAGTCACGGGACCCCACAAACCCCTGGCTGAGAATCACTGTCCTAGACTATTGCACTGCCAGGTGGGAGACTTGGGTTCGGACTTTGGCCCCTGTTTCTTGGCCAGAAGACTCTGTCTATAAGGAAGATAATGCAGCAATGCTTCATGACCTTGAATAAGCCCATCCATTGCTGGGAGCTTCCTGCAGTTTCCTTAGCCTATAATTAGGCTTGGAAAGATTAGATTTTTATTGGTAAATGTCAATTTCACCATACACACACATTGACTAAAAGCTATTTCCATCAGTAATAACTGAAATTTATAGATAGGCAAAGTGAAAAAAATTCTGCTTGAGAAGTTATTGAAGTTTGATTTAAGGATATTTACTCTGTGTATTTTGACATGTGCTGTTGACAATATGTGTTTTAATAGTTATAAAGCTGTCACTTGATAAATCTTAGCATCTGCTTCTTTAAATAATTATTGTCTGACCCCCATAATTTTCCGTAACTGTGAAAATGTAAATCGATAAAAATAGAAAAAAAAATCTTAAAAATAAACATTGTCTGTTGAAATAATAAAAAAATGAAAATGGAATTCGGCCAGGCATAGCTCTAATGTTTGGGGCAGCTATATATGTAGCCTCAAGGTTTGGGCAAGCCCAGGGATAAAATTGGAGGGAACCTGAAAGTTTTGGGGAGGGAGGATAAAAATGGAGTGCAGAAATAAATGAAAGGTGGGAATGTATATTGCATTCTGGCTGGGCCCTGGAACATCCTTTCTTGTGATTATAGGAAAGGATGTAGCATGAGGGATAACAAGCAAACAGGGTCAGACTGGGGAGCTAGGAGCATCTGTTCTGGTCCATTCCATTTGGGTGAGTGCAGGATGCCTTCTGTTGTCTCAGACACTGGCAAACCAATACTATATTAACATTGCACCATGGTCCATGTTCAGAAGATGAGTTGTCAGTTGTCTCTTTCTAAGGATGAGGGGTAACAGGTTTTCTGCAGTACATGGCATAGTGTGGGGTTATGGTGATCAAAGAAGGCTTCTGCAACAGGTCTCACAGATCAAAGGGTTTGCTTAGACACTGCATCACAAGGCTTTGGTACCTGAACAGAGAACCCAGAGACCATCAAAGGTAGCAGCTTCCAAAGGATGTCAGGTCCCAGGCTTTGGTAGCTGCTTAAATTGACTCTAATACATTGCAAGTGTAAGTTATATTGTAATTTGCTCTGCTGATGAGAGAAAAATGAACAAGAATATAAATGCTGGTGGATGCTGTCTGCCTTCCTTCAAAGGCTGTAACCATCGCAGATCGAGCCTTAGCTATGTTATAATATAAAATACACAACCAGACTGCCTAGAGTTTGAACACCTGCAGGGATTACCCTGTTGGATCAGAATAGTAGTCCATCTCCTTGGGTATTCAGCCTCCAACAGCAACCACTATAAGATTCAGAGGAAGAAGCAAGAAACCCTGTAATACACGAAAGTCTGCCCAGAGAGGAATTACTAGTTTAGTCCCCACGTACATTCCCAATAACCCTCCTGGCACTCAGAACTTTTCAGTGAGGACCAGCCAGCCAAGTGTCCACTGACTAAAGATTTGTTAATGGCTGTGCGCTGTGTTCCAGAATGATGTTACAGGGGCTCATTGTGAGATGTTGCTTCTGGCACTGATGGGTCATTGGCCTGTTCCTTCCTAAAAGCGCAGGAGAGAGGAGTGTGAGCGTAGCAGGCGAGGCTGCTGGGGCCATGCACAGCCCAGATCCACTAGCCCCAAATCCCATGGAGGAGACTCAGTGTTCTGTGAAAACATCTACTTCAGGACATGTACCTCCCCATGTTAATCCTTCATAGGCCCCATGGACACTGCCTTGTATATCTTTGTCTGTCCAATCCTGGAGGTATTTGGGCACCAAATATGAGACATTACTATTAAAACTCCAGCTTGGTCTTCAGAGAAATCATCCCAGCTGCCATGACCTGTTGGATATTGTCTTTATAGGGCAGCATCTGAGGTTCCCTTTCCTTCTATGTGTATTGGTGCCACTTCCTCATGATGGACTTTCTCTTTGCAGTGGGGCAGACCTGCTGGCAGTAAATGCAGATGGAAACATGCCATATGATCTCTGTGAAGATGAGCAGACCCTCGATGTCATTGAGACCTGCATGGCATACCAGGGTAAGGAAGGATGGGAATACTCAAAATACATTGGAAGTGGGTTAATAAAGTATTGAATCATGTTTTTGTGTTCCTCAGTGCTTGGTACTCCTATTGAGGAAAGTAGAAGTCACTGCATTGCATTTCTTCTTGGCAGCTGTTGGAAGCCACACTTCCATGAGCCTAATCCATAAAGTCCTGAATAGTAACCCATGGTAAAAGATTCTATCCAGCTACCAATCCTTTGAGCCATACAGCCTCCCTTAATGGAGATCGTTATAGCAGAGCCCATGCTGTGAAGGGACTCATATGAAAAGACAACCTTAGATTTTGAGAGAGAGAGAGAGAGAGAGACATGGGTGGTGGAGTTTGAAATCTGAACCTGGATCTGAATTTAGATCTTTCTGGACAGGCTAGCTAGTTTACCTTTCCCAGGCCAGAGCTTAGGATCAGAGAGGCACTAAACATTAAAGACCTCAGCCTAAAGAAGAAGGAAGATGAACAGGCAGCAGCGGCTAGAGGACTCTCTGACAGAGAGACTGAGAAGACTACAGGGACGGCCTGTTTCTCCCAAGCCAGGATCAGGGGTGTCTGGATTGAGTGGAACTTACTCACACCTTGCAAGGAGAGAACAATGTATAGGCAAGACCCAGTGCACAGGCCTTTTGTTTTGTTTTATCCCTTTGCTCTGTGTGCTATCTACCTTTGGGTGAATAAATAATGCTTTCTTTTGAAGAAGCAGTTTGTGGGTCACTTTAATCAGCTGCTCATCACAGACTCCTGGAGGAAAAGGACTTATAGATGCCAAGTATAGCTGGGCCTGACTGGTTATCATGGTTGCGGGAAACGGAGGCTGCAGCCCGGTGATGCAGTCTAAGAATACTGAGCTGCATGATTCCCACCCGAGAGGTGCACCATCACCGGAGGTGCACCTAAGTGTCTTAAGCATAGCTTACCATGTAATAGTGATTGGCCTCATGATAGTTGCTAAAGCTGTGGGTGCAGAAAGCTTGCTTGGCATCTGCCTTATCTATTAAGGTCCGTTTTGGTGCCCATCACTATAGAATCTCTCAGTACTTGCATTCTGTCCTCACTATGCCTGGCTCTAGCCAGTGCTATTACCCCCTCAGTTTTCATAAGCTGGTTCTCAGATGGTAGCATCATCTGTTCATGTATTCCCTACTCATTTAAACACAGAGCCCTCTGCTGCGGCCATTAAAGTCAGTAGGAGTTTGGTTGCTGAGTTCGATGGGAGCAGAATTGGGCTGAGGTTCTCGTCTTTCTGTCTGAAGGGCATATGCTATACAGATTATGTATTCCCCCATTTTCCTATCTATAAAAGGGGGAATAAGGACAGCCCAGGGAATTATAGACTGGCTAGCTTAATTTTAGAATCCAGAAAGATACTGGAACAAATAATCAAACAGTCAATTTGTAAGCACCTAGAAAATAATAAGGTGATAAGTAACAGTCAACACGGATTTGTCAAGAACAAAGCATGTCAAACCAACCTAATATTGTTCTTTGACAGGGTAACAAGCCTTGTGGATGGGGGGGAGCAGCACATGTGATATAGCTTGACTTTAGTGAGGTTTCTGTTTCTATCATACGTGACCTTCTCATAAACAAATTAGGCATACATAGCCTAGACAAACCTGCTATCAAGTGGGTGCACAACTGGTTGGAAAACCATACTCAGAGAGTAGTTGGCAATGGTTCACAGTCCTGCTGGAAGACATATTGAGTGGGGTCCCTCAGGGATCTGTCCTGGGTCTGGCATTGAGAGTACAATTATAAAGCTTGCGCGTGATTCTAAGCTGGCCGTGATTGCAAGCTGTGGATGACAGGATGAGAATTCAAAATGATCTTGACAAATTGGAGAAATGGTCTGAAATAATGAGGATGAAATTCATTAAGGACAAATGCAAAGTACTACTCTTAGGAAGGAATAATCACTCGCACAAATACACAATGGGATATGACTGCCTAGGAAGGAGTGCTGAAGAAGAGAATCTGGGGGGATTATAAATGGATCACAGACTAAATATCAGTCAACAATGTAATACTGTTGCAAAAAAAGCAAACATCATTCTAGGATGTATTAGCAGGAGAGTTGTAAGCAACACATGAAAATTAATTCTTCCACTCTACTCAGCACTGATAAGGCCTGAACTGAAGTACTGTTCCCTGTTCTGGGCACCGCACTTTGGGAAAGGGTATGTCTACACTACAAGAGTAGTTCGATTTTACTTAAATCGAATTAGTGGAACCGATATTACAAAGTCGAACGTGTGTATCCACACTAAGAACAGTAATTCGATTTTGTGAGTCTACACTAACGGGGCAAGCATCGACATTGGAAGTGGTGCACTGTGGGCAGCTTTCCCGCAGTCCCCGCTGCCCATTGGAATTCTGGGTCGAGCCCCCAATGCCTGCTGGGGAAAAAAATGTGTCAAGGGTGGTTTTGGGTAACTTTTGTCATTCAACCGTCACTCCCGCCCTCCCTCCCTGAAAGCGCCGGCGGGCAATCAGTTCACGCACTTTTCTGGTGAGTGACAGCGCGGACGCCACAGCACTGCGAGCATGGAGCCCGTTGCGACCATCGCTGCAGTTATGGCCGTTGTCAACACCTCGCACCTTATCATCCACCTTTTTCAGAGGCAGATGCTGAGAAATCGGGCGAGGAGGTTACGGCAGCGCGGTGAGGACATTAAGTCTGAGAGTGGCACAGACCTCTTGCAAAGCACGGGACCCCGCGCCGTGGACATCATGGTGGCAATGGGTCATGTTGATGCTGTGGAATGGCGATTCTGGGCCCGGGAAACAAGCATGGACTGGTGGGACTGCATAGTGCTGCAGGTCTGGGATGAATCACAATGGCTGCGAAACTTTCGCATGCGTAAGGGAACTTTCCTGGAACTTTGTGAGTTGCTGTCCCCTGTCCTGAAGCGCAAGGACACCCGGATGCGAGCAGCCCTGATGGTCCGGAAGTGAGTGGCCATAGCCCTCTGGAAGCTTGCAAAGCCAGACAGCTACCGGTCAGTCGCGAGCCACTTTGGCGTGGGCAAATCTACCATAGGGGTTGCTGTGATGCAAGTAGCCAAAGCAATCGTTGAGCTACTGCTCTCAAAGGTAGTGACCCTGGGAAACGTGCAGGTCATCATAGATGGCTTCACCGTGATGGGATTCCCAAACTGCGGTGGGGCTATAGATGGAACTCACATCCCTATCCTGGGACCGGAGCACCAGGCCAGCCAGTACATTAACAGAAAGGGCTACTTTTCAATGGTGCTGCAAGCACTGGTGGACCATAGGGGACGTTTTACCAACATCAACGTCGGATGGCTGGGCAAGGTTCATGACGCTCGTGTTTTCAGGAACTCTGGTCTGTTTAGACGGCTGCAGGAAGGTATTTACTTCCCGGACCACAAAATAACTGTTGGGGATGTGGAGATGCCTATAATGATCCTCGGGGACCCAGCCTACCCGCTAATGCCCTGGCTCATGAACCCCTATACAGGCGCCCTGGACAGTGAAAAAGAACTGTTCAACTACCGGCTGAGCAAGTGCAGAATGGTGGTGGAGTGTGCTTTTGGACGTCTCAAGGGGAGATGGAGAAGCTTACAGACTCACTCTGATCTCAGCGAAACCAATATCCCCATTGTTATTGCAGCTTGCTGTGTGCTCCACAATCTCTGTGAGAGCAAAGGGGAGATGTTTATGGCGGGGTGGGAGGTTGAGGCACATCGCCTGGCTGCTGATTACGCCCAGCCAGACAGCCGGGCGATTAGAATAGCCCAGCGGGACGCGCTGTGCATCTGTGAGGCTTTGAAAGCTAGGTTCCACAGTGAGCAGGGTAACCTGTGACTATTAAGTTTGTTTAAAGAGAAGTTGAACCTGCCCCCGTTTCTTTACCCATTTAATGTTGACTATCCTCTCCAGTTACATACCCCCTTCACCCCATTGCCCCCCTTCCAACACACCTTTAAAAATAAAAAATTAAAAAAATAAAAAATTGGAACTTTGTTCATTAACACCGTTTTCTTTATTAAGGGTTTCGTGGTAAAGGGTTGAAACTGGGACGCAGACTGTGGTGGGGAGCGGGTGTAGTGATGGAAAGGACGCTTCTAAACTCGAGGAATGATAGGCTCCTGCTCCTAGTGGTGGACTAGTGGTGGACTGGTTGTTTTAACGGAGTCTGCCACCCCTCCTTTTCGGGACTCTGTGTGGGGGGGCTATGTGACTTTGTGGCGGGGGAGGACAGTTACAGATCCCCTGCTGCATGGCTCTGTCATCCAGGCTAAGGACCGCTGTATAAGATCTGTAACCGCCCTCCCCCGCCACAAACTCACATAGCCCCCCCCCACAGAACATGAAAACCACCTCCCAGACTGACCAGGGTGCCTAGTGACTGCAATGTGTGTGTGACCTGCTGCTGAACCTGCCCCCGTGTCTGTACCCTGGTAAAGGTGACTGTTCTCTCCAATTACCAACCCCCTTTCCCCCCTTCAGACACACTGTCCTCTAAAAGAACCTGACGGAAACAGTAATTAACAAAAACGTATTTTTTATTAACAACTACACAGTTAGGGGATGACACTGGGACGGGGGCTTGGGTGAGGTGCTTTTGGAGTGAAGGAAAGGACTTATCAAAACTTTGGGAATGAGAGCCATCTGGTACTTGAGTAGTCTGCAGGGGTGGAGTGACTGCTTTCACGGCCCCTGCTGCCCCTCCTTCTTGGGACTTTGGGTGAGGGGTGGATGGGACTTTGTGGCGGGGGAGGGCGGTTAGAGATAGCCTGCAGTGGGGCTCTGTCCTCCTGCCTCCGGTCCTGCAGAACATCTACAAGGCGCAGGAGTGTGTCCGTTTGCTCCCTCATTAGTCCAAGCAGCATTTGAGTCACCTGCTGGTCTTCCTGCTGCCACCTGTCCTCCCGTTCGCTGTGTGATCACTGGTATTGCGACATGTTCTCCCTCCACTGGGTCTGCTGTGCCGCCTCGGCTCAGGAGCAGCCCATAAGTTCAGAGAACATCTCGTCCCGTGTCCTTCTCTTTCGGCGCCTAATCTGAGCCAGCCTCTGGGAGGGGGATGCTGGGGTAGGTCGGGAGACACTCACAGCTGTGGGATGGGAAAAAGGGAGTGAATTCCTCACAAAGATACATTTTTGTGAACAATGAACATAGTCTTTCTCTGTGAACAAGACCATGCACAGCACCTATCACATGCGCACTCAGGACAAGGTCAAATTTTCGGCCTTCCCATTCAGTGACTGGGGTCTTGGAGTACAGATCACACAAGTGGGGCAGGACAGCGGAATTCGGCTAGCAGGCAGACATGGTAAGCCGTAGACTTTTGGCTTAATTTATAGCAGTGCCCTCCTTTCACATTCAAAGCAGTGCCCCTAGCGTTGGCCAGTTCCTGCTGCTGGCAATCCGGCCAGCATGAACTCTGCCCCTGTCCCACCCCCCTCGCGGCTGTCCCCGGGAAAGATCCCTGTATGCTGCCCCTGTCCCGCCTCCACCGCGTGGCTGTAAACCGCCAGTTACAGTTATGTAAAGGAACAGGCAATCAGTCCCAATACTAACATTCCCCTAATTTAAAGCAGGTCACCATGAGTGATATCACTCTGATGAGGATCTCGGACACAGAGAAGGACCGCATGCTGCGTGAATGCCAGCAAAAACCAGGGCCGTATGCGGCCATGCTGTGCGAGGCACTGATCCCGGAGTACTTGCTGCTAGCCTGGTGTGGAAAAGTTTCCTACCATGGAGGACGCAATAAGGCCGCTCTCCCCAGGAACCTAATGCAAAGGCTTTCAAATTACCTCCAGGAGGGCTTTGTGGAGATGTCCCAGGAGGATTTCTGCTCTATCCCTGGACATATTGACACAATTTTCCAGTAGCTGCACTGGCAAGGATTAAAAAGTAGAGCGCCTAGGGCAAAGTAATCATGCAAAACCAGAAATTTTGAGATACTTTTGCAGTAGTTGCACTGGCAAGGACTAAAAAGTAAAGCACCTAGGGCAAAGTAATCATGAAAAACCCATTGTTAATATTCCATTCCTGTTCTGATCAAAATAAATGTTTACATGTTTAAAATACTGACTGACTGATCCTTCCCCTGATTCAGGGTCAGGGTTAACGCCTAGTGTAGACCAGGCCAAAGATGTGGAGAAACTGGAGAGAGTAAAATTGAGCTCCTGTTTGCTCTGCATGGACATGTTTGCTCTGGCTCTTGTCCCCAGGGTAGGATTTTGCTGGAATATCATTCTCACGCCATTAGGAGCACTATTAACCGGGCTGTGCTTTGGGGGTACTGTACGGATAGAGTGTGCCAAGTGTTCTGACTGATATTCAGCATGCAGATATGGTCAGACAAGGAATTTGAACCCAATTATCGCTGTTATTTACTGGGTCAGGAGAGGAAAAGAACATTTCCATTTCCCTTTCTCCCTGTTAACTACAGGCATCACACAGGAAAAAATCAATGAGATGCGAGCTGCTCCGGAGCAGGCCATGATCTCTGACATCCGAGGTCTAATTGCAGCAGGACAAGACCTGAACAGGACAGATATTCAAGGTGCTACATTGGTGAGCAGAATTGCTACAGTATCCACCCTCGTCTGTCCCTACAACCTGTGTGAATTCTAGGAGGCAGTCAGTGGTGTGTGTCCTTTGTTAATCTCCAAGGACAAGTATAGTGTGAGGTGGTAGAAAGCTAGTGGCTTCTATTTTAGGTCATCTCCTTTGAGCAATAATGGTGTCCATGAGTAAAGACTTCGCAATTCAGGGCCTGATCTTGCTCCCACTGGAGTTAATGGCCAACTTCACAAGAACAAAGAAACAGATCAGATCACTGGCCTATCTAGTCCAGTATTCTGTCTCTGATAGCGGTCCAGTACCAGCTGCTTCAAAAGAAATCCCACAATGGGAGTCCTGTACACTCCAATGGGAGCATGAATTTTGGAAAAGTCTTTGGGCAGGTTGAGTAAAACCATTCAGTAGTTCTATTATCACTCCTAATCCCGTCTGATCTGACTTCTACTGAAGTGAGACTAAAAATCCTCATTGACTTTAGTGGGATCAGGCCCAGCTGAAGGATCTGACCCCATATCTTTTTGGTTGCCCCAAAGGAATCTGTTTGGCCTCTCACTTAAACTTTCCCCAAAAGCTAAGGTGCCCTAGTAATACTGTTTTTTAACTGTAGTGTATTGTAGCCTGTGTGGCTGTGACCTTGGTAAGTTGACATTTGAGTTCAGAGGTATCTGAGAAGGCTTTGGTATCTACAGGCCCACCGACAGCAATTCCGGGCCCCAGGACAGAACAGTCAATTGGCCCCTTAGAAACGGATGGCTGAGGTTTGATTCATGCAGGGTGGGCTGGAGTCGGGCCCCACGCTACTGCTGGTCTGTCATGGCGTCGCCACATGGACGCGGAGCTGGACCATGTGCGGCTGCTGGTGCACACATGCATATGCCACGGATGCTGTCTGCCTGACATTTGGGCAGTGCTGCACCTGCACTGGCTGGTGCCCAGCGAGCTGCTGGCTGCATTGCTGGGCGTGCTCTTCCGGTACCACCAGGGCTTCCACATGCCCTCCCGACTGCCTTCGCCACTGCCAGTACCACCCTGCGCATGCCTAGGAGCCCTGCGGCCCACCCAGGTGATCTAAAAGGGCCTGGGGCTCCTGTCTGCTACCATGGCAGCGTCGGTGGCCAGGGGCCTCTGGGCAATTGCCCTCTTTGCCCCTCCCGCCCCGTCAGCGGGCCTGGGTATCTAGGTTACCTCATGTCATTACACAAGTGGCCAAACCATGGCAGTGTAATTAAGTCTCTAACTCTAAAACATTGATTAGTGAGATTCAGAAATCTTTCCCATATCATTAGTTACAAAATCTGAGGAGGGCAGGCTCTCTAAATAAGACTCTAGTGGCTGGAATCTTTCACGGGGCTTACGTTTTCATGGCATTCTGGGGTTTCTCCTTTTAACTAATTTTCAATTTTTTGAACATCCTGTTTGACTATTCCATTAGCATCACCCAGCTCTGGCTTGTCGGGCAATCCTAAAATCTCTGTCTTATCATACCAGCACAGTAGAACTGTTATAATTTTGACAACTTCCCCCCTGGGGATCAAGCTTGCATTTACCTTTCAGGCTATTGCTTGTGAAAGTCAAGAATTTCCTACTCACATGCAGCCCCCTGTTGGCCTCATGAAGATATGACCACTGATGCAAAGCCTATAAGAAATGAGCTGGCTCATGAGGGTTTGAGGGGAAGATGAGATTTGGCGCTCCATATATTTTATAATAGAGTGAGGGGATGCAAATGTATATAGTATATCCGATTGTGTATTCCTTTCACCCCACCTTCGGTATGTTGCTGTTTTAGACGGTGACCTCTCTGAGACAGGGACTGTCTGCCTGTGTGTTAGAACAGCACCTAGCACAATGTGGCCCTGATCTCAATATTAATGACCACCAGCTTTGAAAAACTATTGCAACTGCCTTTTATTACCTGACAGCCACAAACTTCTAGTCTGGAATGCATGACAGCAATGGCTCGTTTTCGTAGGGTGGTGCAGGCAGCTAGCATTTCTTTTAGAAAAGCATTGAATTTTAGTACAAAAATAACTCTTACGCAGAATGATAGGATATGAAAAGGGCAAATTGAGCTTCAGACCTCCCTGTTTTGAGAGTATCCGTTAAATTACACACAAGATAAAACCAAGAAGTTGGTCGAGAAGACAGCTGGTATAATTTCATTTCTGTGGCATGATCCACATTCCTTCTCCATTATGGAATGTGCAGAAAGGAGTAGAAGTTTTCTTTTCCCCACAACACCACTTGAAATGGAATTACCTCTGTGGGGGAGGGACTGCTGCCGACTTGCATACAGTAAATTGCAAAACAGAGCATGGAGCAGGAAGAGGGTATGTCTTGATCAAGGATACAGCAGCAGACAGTGTTAAGAAAAACTCCCCAGAGAGACCTAAATGTCCTCACAGAGTAGAAAAGATCCTCAGATGCCATTTGTGCTCTTGGTATCAGACGTTGGAGACCAAAATCTGAAATGCAGAGTCCCTGAATTGCAAGCAGTCAGGGATTTAGATATCTTATTCACTTAAATTGAGAGTGCAAGCAACAGCATATGCAAAACTGTGGCCACGGAAATGGAAGCCTGGCTATGGCCAGGCTGAAAACTTGGTCCTAGAGATCCATTCCAGAGCATCTCAGAAGAATGTCCTCTTTTCCCCATTGTCATGGAATGTGCAGAGTGCCCTTTAGCTGTGATCCTCCACCCCAGAGCTGGCTGCATTGTGTTGGTGCTGCATGCTTAGTTTGTGAAGCATTGCAGAACCTTTTGAGATAAAAATACAAAATTTGGTGTGTGTGGGGGGGTTCATTCCTGACCACAGAGGCCTGCCACATTGCACCTAGCTTCACGGTACCTTACATTTATCTCTCCATAAATAGTTATAGATGGTGATTTCATTGGTTTAAAATGGACTTTGGATGCTGCTTTTGTTTTGATACATGTTAAAAAGCATTTACATGTTAAAAACCCTTGGAGGACATTTTTAGATCAGCCCAAAGACCTTCACTGGCAGAGATTTACCTAAACCACATTGATGGCGTTCCAGGGTCCAACCAAACTCCCCTCGAAGTCAATGCAGTGTCTTGTCATTCACTTCAATGGGAGCTAAATCCAGCGCTGCTGTTTTTTCTTGGTCTAAACTCAGACACTGCAGTGGCATCACCTGGGTTACTTGGTGAAGAAGGAAGTTCATGAGCCTTAGACAGCAATTCATACTCTCTGTTCCTGGTCTCTTAGCTGCACATAGCTGGGGCTAATGGC
Organism: Trachemys scripta elegans; assembly: GCF_013100865.1. Taxonomy (NCBI): domain Eukaryota; kingdom Metazoa; phylum Chordata; order Testudines; family Emydidae; genus Trachemys; species Trachemys scripta. The sequence goes on along the minus strand of NC_048309.1, from coordinate 22,523,875 downwards.
TACCTGCATGCAGCTGAGATGCTTCTAGACCATGGAGCACGGCTAGACATCCAGGACTGGGATGGCTGGGAACCTCTCCATGCTGCTGCCTTCTGGGGACAGGTAAACATTTTTGTTGAAAGTCTATTTTATGCAGTTGGTTCACCTCAGTGGGAGGCTGGGGCAGCATTTCAAAGCGGAGGACGAGTGCTCTGGCCAGAGAGTGCACACTCCCTTTGTCTGCAAAATCCAGGTGTTCTGTGGGGGCAAGCAGAACAAGTGTATTGTGTGGGCAAAACAAGTCCAAACAAGTGCCAAAAAAACCTTAATAATGCCATGATTCGCTTCACCACACACATACACCAGCCAATATTTTGCATCTGGCATGTGTTGGAAAACTACTGTTTAGGATGGTTTTCGAATGCTGTGAAAATGTCATTGGCACTGTTTCTTGTATCCCTCCCCCTGTAATGCCGGGGTCCTAGTTACCAGTTGTGCAAGGCTCAGAAAGCCCTAAAAAAAGACTTAAAATAGCTTTTTAGACATCCACATGTTACAGCTTTAAAGTCTGATACCTCAGGCTCTCCCTAGGGTAGAAATGAGTGCAGATCCCACTGAGCAGCTGGGAATCTCACTGTGCCAGTGTTGGAGGGTTGGAGTGTGTTCTCTGCCTGTACATGTACATTCAAGGAATTGATTTGTTCCTAGTTTTTTTTCCTCCAATTCCCAGATCTCATGGATACCTATCTGCTAGTACTGTTCCTTAGGATATACATGCCAGGGTCCATTGCCGATGGACACAATGCCATCCTATCAATTAGACATGGAGTGGATTTACTCCCAATTGTGGAGTCCCCGCCCATGGGCTGGAAGCATTGGGGGGTATCTAAGCTCAGAATCTCACTAAAACCCTGGTGATTCTAAGTGAGGCGCTATCCCTGGGAGAGCTGGTGGGAAATCTTCCAGTGGTTGAGCTGGTAGGAACTGTGCTTAGTATCTTGCATGGAGATCACCCATACACTCACCAGTACAGTCGGAGATCCTGGTGTAAATGAATCATGCACCCCGCTGGTCCATAAGTTTGTCCCTTAGATCACATGCAGCTACTGATTACCTAAACAGGGCTGTGAATATTGCTTTATTTCCCTTGCTGCAGATGCAGATGGCAGAGTTGCTGGTGTCCCATGGGGCCAGCCTGAGTGCCAGGACGGCCTTTGATGAGATGCCAATAGGTGAGTTCAAATTCTCTCCTGGGTAAGGGTATTTCTGATCTTGGCTAAATCCCTAGGATTTCTCCAGACAGCACAAAGAAACCAGGGAGCCTCTTAGCCTGCTGGAGTTCAGGGCTGAAATTTTTAAAAGTCTGATTCTTTTCAAGAGACTTAAAACCATAAGTCCCATTGAAAGTCAATGGGACTTAAGAGCGTAAGTGCCTCAGTCACTTCAGTGCTTTTGAAAATGTTACCTTTGCTCTTGAAGCATCAGCCTCTCCTTTGTACACCCCTGCCCACGTGTCTCCAGCTCCCCTTCCACCTGCCGGCTGCAGAACTGTGAATGGTTTGCTGCTTTTCAGGTCTTCTGCACCTACTCTGTGCAGCCCGAAGAATGTGGTTTTTATTACCCTGGTTTGTTGTGGCCAGATTGGAGTGGAAAGTGGGGAGATAGGGAAGTCTGACACCTCGACTTCCAATCTCCGTTTCTAAGAATCCTATCATCAGCTGCTGACCTACTGTCATTGTGTGTCCACGGGAACAGCAATTGGTTAAATACAGAAATTCTCAAAGGCTTCTTTCCTTCCCCATAGACCATCCATGTGATTCCAGGATTCACCCTACATTTCTAGAATATCAAAATATAAAGCAAGGGTAAAAAACATCTCTTCCCCTTTGTGATGTGAGGTACAATACACTGCACAGAAGAGAGGGATCAAGTCAGTTTCTCTGGCCATTGCAGAGCTAAATTCCACAGCATATTCTCCAGTGCTTTTTTCCAGTCCTGTTTTAGCTGCCCCAGACAATGCTGCTTCCACCAATTGCCTTAGGGACTGGCTTTCCTGTTCTGCTTACCTTTTCCTTCTCCTTCCATTATCTCTACCAAACTGTGAAGACCAAGAAGGCACAGCTTTGAGGGTGGCACAGGAGTATCTAATTATGGTAGTTATCATGTGTGCTCCCTCTAGTCCCCACTCTCCCTGTTCCATTCAGCTGAGTGTATCACATTAGTACAGCCCTGCTCATGGCTTGGTTTGGTTTGTGTGTGCCGTAGACTTGTGTGAAGAAGAGGAGTTCAAAGTGTTACTGCTGGAGCTGAAACATAAGCATGATGTGATCATGAAATCCCAGATGAGGCACAAGTCCTCCCTCAGCAGGAGGACCTCCAGCACGGGAAGCCGAGGGTGAGTGCGAAATTGATCTTCCCACAAATCATGCCACACACTAGACTGGAGAGCATCCTTGCTGTCCCAAACTTGAAATCACCAGTATTCAGTATAATCAGATACAAAGCTGTCTGCTCTGAAGTTTAGTGGACTCTCCAAAAGGCTGAAACTGGGCCAATTGTTCAGTGAGCTTCTTTTTTTTTTTTTGGAGATTGTGCTGCTTCTAGAAAAGTAGGCTCCATGATGCAATGCATCAGACAGTGTGGGAAAACATAGCCGGTGATAGGGGAGTTTCCCATCTCCTAAATATTGGTATTTGTTCCATCATTGATTGATGCTTTGAAAAGATCTTCTCATGCATGATAGTTCTAATGACTGGGGATGTGGGGAAAAGTGGAGGTATAGCAATAGGGGACAGAACCCCGATACTCTTCTGCAGGTTGACTGAACACGCAGTCTGCCTAGAATATTCTTTTTCTTTATGAATTTAGAGTAGCAGTTCTCAAGCTATGGCCTGCAGAATCCACTGGACCAATCTGCAGGTCCTCTCCTAGAATAAAACAAATGGATAAAGCTCCAGGGAAGGTTGGGTGGAAAGCTGTCCACTTGCAAAGCTGTATGCAAGATCTCATCTTCTGAGCCCAAATCCTCTTTGAAAAATTCCTTTACCATTTCTATGCTTCCCTTTCCTCCCTGTAATGTGAGAGTTAGGGACCTTTTCTACCTCACATGAGTGCTTAAAGGCTTAATTCATGTTTGTAATGTGCTCCTAGACACTGATGGAAGATGCTGTAAAGTGCAAGAAGGATATGAAGGAACTATCATGTGAGGAGGAGCTCCCTCACTGCCCCATCTTGCTAAAGTCTCTGCTCCCTGCTTCTCTTCTTCAGGAAGGTGGTGAGGAGGGCGAGTCTTTCGGACCGAACCAACCTTTACAGGAAGGAGTATGAGAAGGAAGCCATTGTCTGGCAGCAAATGGGAGCAACGGAAGAACAGAGAAACTCAGGCTATGCTGGAGAAATCATGGAGGCTCGATCTGACCAAGAGAACACAGATCCAGTAAGGAACCAAATTCATGTTCTAGTTTCCTATCAAAATTCATAAAGAGCCTCAAACCAGAGTTGTGAATGGGCGTGTTGGTTATGAGTACTTGGACACTATGGTGATGAGTGTTGTGTGAGAACCTAGATTATATTAAAGACAAAGTTAAGGGCACACATTTAAATACAAGGCCAGATTCTGGTTCCGGCTACGCTGGTGCAAATCAGGAGTACTGCCCTGGAAGTGAAAGGAATGATGTGGGATTCACCACAAAATAAATGAGGCCAGAATCTGACCCAAAAAGTCAGGCAATTGCAAAAACTCATGTTCTCATATAACAGTGTGTATTTTTATGTGCATTTAATAGACATCATGTAGGTGCAATGTGGGTGGGCCAATGTTTCTAGAAGAACTGTCTTTCTATGTTAACATTTAACTGGTCCCAGTTAGGATTTGAAGTTCACACATTAATGAAATAATAGGGCTGGGGGAGAGGTAATTTCACCCCTTTGGTGCTACTCTTTGGCTGCAGGAATGGATTAAAAGGGACTGACATGGACTAGGAAGCTGTGGAAGGGATGGATTGTACTCTGGGAGCTGCTTCTCTTTAACGTTTTCTCATTACAGAATTCAGTGCTGGAGAAGTCTATGCTCCTTCCTGAGTTAGCTACCAAAAGCACACAGAGTGACCCTGAATCCTCCCTCCAGAATGGACTCAGGGCATCGGCCAGCACTTACCAGTACTCGGTTTCCAACGGGGACGTCTGGAAAATGCACACAGCTCCAGACTGTAATGCAAGTCAAGCCCTGCCCTATAGCAGCCCCGGTGTCCCCGACTCTCAGCAAATCTGGGGTGGCTACAAGGATCGCAGCCATCAAACACTTTCTGAACTGAAGCGGCAGCGGGCTGCAGCTAAGCTGCTTAACCACCCCTTCCTCAGCACCCACTTTGGCACCAGTGTGAGTGGGGTAGTTGAGAATGGGGGCGAGGCCAAGGAGCACCTGATTGATTCCAGGACTTCTCCCTACAGTTCCAATGGGACATCGGTTTATTACACAGCATCCAGTGGCGATCCCCCTCTCTTGAAATTCAAAGCTCCCATGGATGAAATGGAGGAGAAAGTGCACGGGTGCTGCAGGATTTCCTAGTGTCATCCATGTCTCACCTCAGAGGAGACTAAAAGTGGATGGCCAGGTTAGCTTTATTACTGAGGATGGACTGTTTCCATCCCCTCATGGGGAGAACTCAGTTTAGTTACATAGGACTTGATGGGGCCAGCCTCATTCATCTTGAATAGTACCTTACCAGTACCCCTAGTAACCCCACTGCAATCAAATGAGTAAGGCAGCAGAGTGAGGCCCATAGTGGAGAAATGAAGTACACATCTTTGCGTGCAGTAAAAAGAAGCTACCCCACTCTTCCTCATGGCAGTGTTATGAAAGGGACAGTGGGGGGCTCTCCACTCTAAATCATGAAGGGTCCTTGAAAGACAAAACCATCTGAATTAGAGTCCTCCCTTTCTGAGCCTCCTGCTTCTGGAATGTGACATGCTGGGCCCACCTCTCACTCATGGATGTGATAGGTGTATCCCCCGAGAATGAGTGGCCAGCCCCCCGCATTTGTGCAAACAGCCCAGGGGTTGCAAGTGCAGACTTTGAGTCTTTGGTGTGTTTCATTTGCTTACACAGAAGTGAAGCTGGGCACATCCCCAGTGCATGCACTTCGGGAAGTTGTGTGATGCCTGCATTGCGTGATGTCTAACAGCCCACTATCAAAAGCTGCAAACCAGATTGTGGCCTACTCTAATTGAAAGCAGGGGCTGTGCAGTGCCTTCAGGTTTGAAGCAGAACTCCTGATGGAAATCCGGTAGAATAAACTCTGGCAATCAAATGCTGACTGAAAGGGTCAATAATGGGATAGAAACAAATTACTTGTATTACTAAGACCCTTAGATTAGTGAAATCCATTCAGTTTTAACAATCTCACCTTCCCTGTTGGTGCTGCGTTTTACTCTCTATGCTTCACTCAGCTTAAAAACTAGAATGGTCTCTGTTGCTTTCTGTCTCTCCTGCACTAGCAGAGTGCTATTGTATTTGGGTTTCCAGAACTGCAGGGCTCTGTTTAAATTAGGAAGGAAAGGGAAAGAAATACCTGCTTCCAGTAAAAATGGCATGGAAACATTTCCAGCCACACTAGGTTTTGACACTCTTGTGTGTGAACCTGTGTTCTTGGGGCTAAGCTGCTCGAGCATCTAAATATGTAAATGCTAAGTTGTTGCTTTTGGTTGTTGAGCATCACAGTAGGATGGAAACTTTTTAACATTTTTTCCCAGCATTCCAGTGTTTTTTCAGCCCCTATGCTGGGGTCACCAGCAGCAGTACGGTAGCTGCCAGCAAAAGGCTCAGAAATAGTTATCTTGTGTGAGAGAGAAAGTGGCTTCTTTCACTGAGCAAAAGCCAGCCTGCAGGGGTGAAGTGTGGAGTGGTCTAGTGAAGTGCCGTTGGATAGGAAGCCAGCACCGGTGTTTCGGGGTAGCGTGTGTTAACTGCGTGCCAGGCTGCATTTGTGGAATCTGTGGCATGGTATAACAAGGGGTGTGCAATTGGCAGGCCAGTTTCTGCAGTTGCCCTTCAGGGAGCAGAACCCTCACCTGAATGGGAGCAGCAAGGAGACAGCACCTATCCGCAGAGCATCAGCTCTAGGGAAGTGGACATGAAAGTTAAGAATAAACAGGCAAAATATTTTAAAAATGGTTTAAATTGCATCTGCAAAATATTTGTCTGCACAAAGGGGCCATTGCACACTGTCTGGTCTGTGGATTTTGTCTTGTAGGTGCAGCTTAGGCCCCAGACTTAAAAAACACAGTATTGCTTGGGTTCCTGACGCCACCCTGAGCCATCACTGGGTAGACGCCTGCTCACAGCCCTGTGTCTGTGCTCCAGCTAAGCATCTGCCGTAGATCACGCAACTTCCATGCATCTTCCTCTCTTTCCAGCTGCTGTTTGAGAGCAATACTGTATTCCCTTCTGGTAAGGGACTTTAAATGTACCTTTCTCTTCTCTGACTCATCCTCCCTCCCCCTATCCTTTCAACCATTTATGGCTTGGAAAACAGGAGACACTGGCCTAAAGATGAGGCAGCCTGTTAGTGAAGCCATCCCACAACTAGAAACATTGTTCCATCTCTACAAGGAAGACTAGCAGTGTGTTAGGGAGACATGTGTGGTGTTATAATGAACAGGGGCTTTTTGACAGTGGTGGGACCCAGAGTTGCACTATCCTTATATGGGGGAAAGCAAGAGCTGAAGGGGTACAAGCCGCATATCAGGTTGTCTGGAGGGCTCACGCACTCCTTGCTTTGTTTACTTGAGTTGAATTTGATGTAGCACTTTTTTGAATGGAGCCTGTGTCTGCAGTGCCATATCCAGGGATTTGGACCCATCTCGCCCTCTGCTGGAGAAGGCAGGACATTGCACATTATAGTATCTGCCCCCCAGGCAGGGGAGATGAGCCTCTGTTACAAGGAAGGTGTCAGGGTGTATCGGCAGGTCTTAGAGCTTCCTCTCAGGCTGACGCGTAAGTCTTTTGGACTCTGACAGTCCACTTATCCTTTCTTTCCATTTTCTCCCTAAATGAGGAGAATTTTGGCATAGGGGATAGAAAGTCAGGTCAGATTTCAGAAGATCTGTTACAGCAAAGGCATCATATCCTAATGTATTTAATAACATACCCAGTCACTCCTCCCCATTATCCCAGGGATCTCGCCTGACACTCCTGCCCCATTTTCAAGGGGCCAACCTGCTATTCCTGTTCCATTTCCTGATGCCCTGCCTGCCTTGGAACTCTACTGCTGCATTGTTTGAACTTGTATGATAAAAAAACAAACAAACCACCCTGTAAGATTATTGGGCCATCAGGGAGCTTAGCTCCTATTCTCCCAACTTAAAGAAGTTGAGCAGATAATTGAAGAGTCCCATGCAGCAGAGGTGACTGTGTTGGGGGGTGTATGTAGATCTGGTGGTGTCATATGATTACCCAGAGTTCCAGGGAATGGAACATCCCAGAAAACTTGATGCAGTCTTAGCAACTGTAGCCTCAATATCATGGAATGAAGGCGTTCCCCTTTTACCAGCTCTTGAATGTCCTTTTCCCATTTACCTGGAAGAAAGACGTTACTCCCCTCACCCCCACTGGAATGAGAATTGCTGGAGCAGAATTAGCCTGGTGTTGCTGCACATCATTTGCAGCCTGTGCTAAACTTTGAACAGTTGTTAGCTGTATTCCCAGTGATAGACGATATCAGGTCATGGCCTGTTCCTTCTCACTCACACCAGCTGTAAATCAGAAGTGACTCCAATGAAGGTAGATTACAACGGTGAAAGTGAGAGGAGTATTGGGCTTTACATCTCATTCCAGCAAATAGAAAGCAGACACTTGAATGCAATGGAATTATATAGTTTGGGGCTTGCTTTCACTGACAGTGGTTACTACACTAAAGCAATGTGAATCCAGCGTAATTTAGACAAATAGCTCTGATGCATCAATATGACATCTCTGATTAACGTAATCTCCAGGATTTCATTATTCCAGCTAATGCTGTGATGTCTGTCTAAGCAACAATGGCTTTACTATCCAGGGGTGTGGAAGGGAAGAGATGCTACATGTTCTAGGTTGCATGAATATTCCCCTAATTGGACTGCTGTGACATTGTAACCATAAACTTGGCCTTAGAGCTGCTTAATGTGGCTGTTATGACTCTGGGGCTGTAAATATGACCTTGGTGATAACTTGTAATTTATCTCAAAACGGAGAAGAGACAGAAACTAGTGAATGCTCCAGGAGCTGCACCAGGGCAGTGATGAGCTTTATCTACCATTGGTGTGTGTAGGGATTTGGGAATGGAATAGTCCATCTAGGGTCCTTTCCATGGCTACTTAAGGATGTGAATCAATTTGACAGCTTGGGATAAGTTTTCAAAAAGGGCATAAGGGACTTGCTGGCTGGAATGCCTAGATGACCATGGGACACCAGCAGGGATACATGGGCAGGGCGTAGACAACTTAAACATGTGTGCGAAGTGGTGATAGTAAGCACCGAATGAATAATTCTGAGCACAGAATGGGGACTTAATCCACCAGCAGGTATTTATTTGGTAGATGCAAATGCAGGTTTTCATGGGTAGGATAGGTGCACAGGCACTTCTGTAGACCTATTGCAAGTGCCCTCCTTTAAGAATATATTCCTTATTCATTTATAAAAAGCACTATAGCTATAGCAGTTATGCTAAAGCCTGTAATATCTAGCACTTGGGGGGCCATTCCAGTAGGATGCTTTGATTATTTTGTGGCTTACAATAGCAGACACTCAGCTACTTCATTGGAGATTTTAGTGCCACTAAAAAGGTTGCTGAGAATAGAAACCATCTCAGGATTTGCATGTCTAGCACTTAGGTTAGCAGAAATTTTTTCTTCTCTTTTAGTGCTCTGTTCTTGGCCAAACCATTCAAGCTCTGTTTCCCCTAAAGCCTACACAGCTGTCTGGCCCTGCCTCTTTGGTACAATCCTCTCCTTCATGCATGTTCCCCTGTAGGCAAGGGCAGCCTGGCTCTGTTAAAATCTGAGTAACAGTGGGGAAGCCGGTCAGACTCTAGCTTTCTTAGACATGAGCCCAGGGTGTAAATTTCAGACCCATCTTTCCCCGAACTTTTGAGGAGGTTGAATCCAGTCACCATCCCTGTTATTAGTCACCACAGCCGGAGTGCTGTGTATGGGCACAACCTTACTGCATGCAAGCCTTCATGATAGACTGGGGCCCTAGTGCTGCTAGCAAACTAATGCAGAATTGGAGGGAGCTCCATCTGCCATGCTGAAGGACCTTCTTCAGATGCATAATAGTGCCTGGGAGCAGTCTTTGCCAGCTCTTGATCCAGCCAAGCAATACGCATAGCAATAGACTATTAATTGTTAGAGATGGGCTTGAACTATAAAGTTTGGTTCTCATTTCAGACCTAGATCCAGACTTTCCCCTTCAAGATGTTGAACTTTCGTGTCCCAGTTGAGCTCTTAGAGCAAGGCCTCAGTTCGGACCTAGATCTGAATTCCTTTGAGTCCAGTGTTCTAGCTTGGGCTCTGATGAGATGTTACACAGGGCAGAGAATCCCCTGTGTTAGGGAAGGAAGGGGATGATGGTCACAGGGAGGGTTCGGGTATATAGCAGTGAGACAGGGCAATACCCAGTGGGTATGATGAATTCTGTTAATGCAAAGTGGCTTTTGCCTGATAAGTTTGTAGGTAGATGTGAGCATTTATAATCCCCTAAATTGCATTGAGCCTCATTCTTAGCACACTTCAGCTTGATGTTGGGCATCTGTTCCCACAGCCTTCTGTGTTGAAACACTATCAGCCATATACTGAAATAGGAATACTCCAGCGCGGGAAGCACTAGAACTATTCTTTAGCAGATCTCAGTGGCTTAATTGGTGTCAGCCTGCCTCGAGGTGCTCTCCCGATCTATAGGTATATCTATGTATTACCATGCTGGCGACAAAACAGCTCAGAGCACGTGGCTACTAGAATGCGGTGACTCTGTACAGCTGGCTTCAATTGTTTTGACAAAATGGCTTTTCAAAGAAAATCTTTTTTTTTTTCAAAATTTCACTTCCTATGAAATTTTTCAATTTGAATTGTAGATTTTTGTTTTGCTTCTTTTGTTCCCCCATCTCTCTTCTCTGCTTTTCCAGTGAGAGGAGAGGGAATCTTCCCTCCCACCCAGCCCAAAAATTGTATTTGAATTGAAATAAAACAGATTTTCAGCAGTCCTGTGATACCTGGAATAAAAGCATAATGAGTTCTAGTTTTGTTAGTTTGGGGCTACGGTCTAACCTTAGATGTACAGCATCGTGAGTGGTTGGTTTAGGTTAGCTGGGACGGAGCAGGAAGGATGGAAGGTTATACTCAGGCCTGGCATATACCTGAGTTTCAGCTCCGGCTCCTGTCCACTGGCCATGACTTGATTCCAATATCAAATCTGGTGCCAGCATTAAAATCTTTATTCTTTCTCTAGCTTTGATGTCCTGGTGCAAGCATTATGAGCACTAAATGTTCTTCCTAAAGTATGATCTTACTAGTAACTGGCTGATTTATAAATTAAAACTTGTGTAAGGTGAAAACTCCAGGTTAGCTTTGGTTTTCTCGGGTCATATGAGTACACAATGAAATCCAAGTCCTTGTGTATTTTAACAGATGATGTTGGCACATCATGTTCTCTCCACAAAAGATATTATATTATTGTACAGTAAGTGCCCAAACACAATGGTAGTATTACAAGCTGTAGTCCATTACTACAGGACACTGTAATTTTTCTAAGGCTGTAGAATGGGGTTTGGAGTTACTGAGCAGTTTCCAGGCCTGATCCTGCTGTCTTCATGCAGGTAAAGCTGCCAATGTACAATTGCCTACACACAAAGAGTATGATTGGATTCTTTACGGGTGCATCTGCTACTGCAAACTTACAGCTTGTAATTCTCCTCTTTGCAGTTCTATTGGTGGTAGCAATGGTGGAGGGTCTAGAAAGAGTCGGGCATTTTAGTTATCAATCCCGTGCCTGAGCCCCGTTTATGCTCCAGCCTCCACCTGAGCCAGTGGAGAACAAGTTTTCAAATAGCCAATGTGGATGCACCCTTAGTTGAGCCTTATCTGACTTCTCAGCATCCAGACTGCAATTTTGTTGGTTTTTCCAGGAGAAGGAAGCAGTAAATTAACTTCAGTGGCATCTGTAGGCCTTGTACAGCTAGGTTCGGCTGCTGCATATCCAGGACATGTCAAAAGGATGCCCAGCCCTCTGCAATAACTCATGACTCCATTGAGCTGTAGTAAATGATGTACAAATAAAACTTGACAAAATGTATTTTATGTGAAAAAATAATGTAAGAGAACTGTATATTGTATTAGCAGCTTTGTGTATAAAAATGGCATTTTGGCAATCAGAGTAATATATTTAAAACTTTTTAAAAAAGGATATTTGATATTGTATGGAATTAACTTCATATTGCTACTGTAAGTATGAAAAGATGGTTTTTTAACATGTTGAAGCAATGCATTAAATATCAAACTGTATGTAAATCTCATGCCAACAGGATATGTATGACAGTATTAGCATCTGACTTCTCAGTGTCTTTAATAGAATGATTGGATTTTTTAATTTAAAAAAATATATTAAATTTCTTTTGATAATACGAGGAACTGCAGATGGGGTCTTTATTTACTGGTTTAATGAGTTTGAAATCTGTGGCATCTGATTTTTAATATAACAATATACCACCACTGTGTGGACTGTAGCTAAATGTGTTTTCTCCTCTGATGCAGCTATGGGCTTTGCCAACATAATCTGTCTGGAAGAGCTAGGCAGGTGGATAAAATGCAGTGAGCTTAAATCAACCGATTATCAACAGACGTGAGCTTTTTAGGATGATGGGAATAGACTAGTATTCAAGCCCGTGGTCTGGTGTCCTTAATTACCAGATTCAGCATTGCATGGAGCTTTGCGCTCATGGTGGACTCCTCATTAATCCTGTACACGTGCAGGTTGCCACAGTAGCCAGGACTTCTTTCATACATCACCCTTTTCTTCCACAATTGAGGACTCAGCAGTTATGTTTGACACTTTTGTCATCTCCAGGTTACATTGTAGCTCAATGCTTAATATGTGCCAGGGCTGAGCCTCAGTACCTCTGGGTTTGGCAGTTCAGAGCCCGGGCACCTCTGGGCTTGCCACCTGAAAGTAAAAAAATTGCTTAAGCCCCAGCACCTAATTGCTTGAGCACCGGCACCTCTTTTATTACAAATTAAGCACTGCTGCAGCTCTCTCTACTGGCACCTGAGGTTAACCATCACAGGTATAACTGGAGCAGTATAAATCTGACCCCCCATAACGAACAGGCCAATGTGCAACTGTCATGCTGGTCCTTCATCAATTCCACTGTCTGCTTCAGGAGAAGGGTGATTATCTCTCTGCAGGTTTGGGAACAGACCCTTGCAGAGAGAGGAGGAAGAAAAGGAATTAAGCCTCTTAAGTCTTGTCTTAATAGGAAAGTTTTACTAGTTATACCAGTATAATGTTCTGTATGGACACTTTTTTCAGCTTGGCTTATATATGGGAAGAAGAGCATGCACATTGTTACACCAGTATAACTTTCCTGTATAGATAAGCCCTGGAGTGAGGGAAGATGTGTATGTCATCTCCTCTTGATAGGGTGACCAGACAGCAAGTGTGAAAGATCAGGACGGGGGTGGGGGGTAATAGGAGCCTATATAAGAAAAAGCCCCAAAAATCAGGACTGTCCCTATAAAATCGGGACATCTGGTCACCCTACCTCTTGATCACAAATACCAGTAACTCCAGCCACTGTACAGGAGTTTGCTGCTGCCACTAAGGCCTTGTCTTCACTAGTAAAGTTAGCTTGACAGCAGATAAATGCACCCATGTTGACTAACTTCTGTTTAAACTGTAGTAAGACAAGGAATTGTAGGTTGAACCAGTGGTAACCTACCTGGGGGGAGGAAGGGTCACATGCCCCTCCCCAATCGCCGGGGGGAGGGCACTGCTAAGGACTTCCACCCTTGGTGCAGGGAGTTTGTTTATAAACAGAGAAAGGGTGATTAAGATAACAAAAGGCTTGCCATTAAATCAAATTAAGGATCCTTAAGTGATCTTGAAAGCATTCCCAGGCACTCCAGTTAAAAGACAGGAAACAAAGGATAGGAATAAATTTTCAGAAGGAGAGAAGTAAATAGAGGCTTCCCCAGGGGTCTGTACTAGTCTGGGATCAGTGCTGTTCATCATATTCATAAATGATCTGCAAAAAGGGGTAAATAGTGAGGTGGCAAAGTTTGCAGATGATACAAAATTACTCAAGATAGTTAAGTCAAAAACAGACTGCAAAGAGTTACAAAGGGATCTCACAAAACTGGGTGACTTGGCAAGAAAATGGCAGATGAAATTCAGTATTAAATGCAAAGTAATGAACATGGCAAAATATAATCCCAACTATACATACAAAATGATGGTGCCTAAATTTGCTGTTACCCATCAAGAAAGAGACCTTGGACTCATTTTCAGTACTCTGGAAGCACTGTTTCCAGAGTACTCCAAATGTAAGAATCTTTCTCACTGTGCCTGTACCATCCTGAACTCATTCTCCAGCTTCAGAAGAAGACTTAAACATTATCTCCAGTCATCAATGGGACAGACGCAATTGAATAATGTACCTGTCCTTAACATGCAGGTCGTGGGGAGGGTTGTGCCCCCTCTTTAGCTGATGCCCCTCCCTTTGCATCCCTCCAATGTGTTGCTGTCAACTGCCTTGTCCTCACGATGGCTCTAACACAGGTGAAAAAATACACCTCTTTTCCTTGTGAAGGTACAGCTTCAGGGAAGAAGCAGCTGTCTGCAGAGAAAGCGTTCGCATTTCGCAGAGTTGGAGCCGGCAGTGAAACAGCAGAGACCCCCCTTAAATCTGTGCTACTTCTTCCCATCCAACAGTGTTTCCCCCCTGGCAGAAAGGTAATGCCCTTTTCTCCCTACCATTTGCTGCCATTGAAACCTTAATTTGCCTCAGTGTTTCATCAGACCTAAAGCTTCTAGCCCTTTCTTCTCTCAGGACCTTCCCACTTACCTCTGCTAAATGCAACAGGCTCATACCATGGGATGGGCAGTGATGATTTTGGATGCTTTCGCTTCTTTGCCGTACACCCCTCTTTTCCAGTGGCATATCTCCTGTTAAATGCAGCCCAATAAATAAGGAGCCTCATCAGGAGTAGAACAGGTCTGACTCTGCAAAGAGTAATAACTCCACATTTCCAAATTCCAAGGGAATGGGGGGGGGGGGTAACTTTTTACTTAGCCCTTTTCTAACAACTCTAGTAAAAAGCCCAGAGAACGGGAAAGGAGCCGGTGACGAGAGAGCTGCAGAGTAAAGCCTGCAGCCAGCCTAGAAGAGGGAAAACGTTTCAGACGCCCCGCACACCCCAGCTCCTGGCACTGCTCGCGGGGTCGGGGTCCAAAACCTGGCTGCCCCGTGCTGCTGGCCCAACTCAGGGCAGTCCGGCTCAGCGCGCGTCCCAGCGCAGCAGGGGGGACCAGGGCCGGAGGAGCGGGGAGCATGCGGAGCCAGGCGCAGCAGCCGGGCTCCGTCGCCCAGCCCGCGGGGCACTGAAGCCGGCCAGTACGGGGAGGGATCTAGGGGCGGGCTTGGCCAAACATATTCAAAAGCAGCCAGCCAACCACAGCTGGGGAAGGAGAGGCAGCGGCCTCCCCAATCCGTGGCGGCGGCGGCGCGGCAGCTCGTTTGGGTTCAAACTCCCTATAAAAGGCCCCCGCTCAGCCTCGGCTCGGCCCCCTTTCGGTTCAGCTCCCCTCTCCCCGGGTTGGTGGCAGCGGCAGCTCCCCATGGCAAACCAGTCCCAGTGCCTGGAGGACGCGCCCGGCCGCTGGTCCCCCAGAGAGCCGAGCTCGCCCGAGCTCTACAGCGAGGCGCAGCGGCTGGCGCTGGAGGAGCTGGTGGCGGGCGGTCGGGCCGCTTTCCGCGCTTTCCTGCGCCGGGAGAAGGTGCCCGGCTTCCTCTCGGAGCCCGAGATCCAGGCCATCCTCCAGGCGGCCGCGCCGCCGGCCGGGGCCGAGGACGGGGCGGCCGAGCCCTTGCTCAGCGCCTCGCTGGACTGCTCCTCGCTCACCTACTTCCCCGAGCAGTCGGACGTGGAGCCGCCAGTGCTGGAGCTGGGCTGGCCGGCCTTCTCCAGCGGCTCGTACCGCGGCCTCACCCGCGTGGAGGCGCTTTTCCAGCCCAGCTTCGGGGAGACCATCTACAGCTGCAAGGAGGCGGTGCGCAGGCAGATCCGCTCGGCCAGGGAGGTGAGTCCCCAGCCCGGCCTCTGCGCCCCCTTCCTGCCCGAGCCGCCTCCTCCGGGCGCCCTGGCTTGTGCTTGGGGAACTGGGCGTGTAGCATCAGCCCCGGCTGGAAGTGGTTTCCATCACGAACAGGGGTTTAGAGTTTGGTTTAATGACTCTCGGTCAGTATCCTCCCTATACAAACGGTTCCAGCACCCCATGGAAGCGTTTAACCCGCCCTGCTGCTGTGTCCTTCAGTGTGAGCAATCTCTAGCCCCGGCTCAGCTCAGCTCCCCTAGCGCTGCCCCTGGCTCTAATGACTGGGTGAGTGTTTAATCTGGGCAGTTAATGAGGGTGAGCTGTTGGTACGGAAAACCAGAGTCTGGCTGCGACTGAATAAATCCCTGTACTCGGACTGTACACATTATTGCAATAATATTTGTACAAAGCATGCCTAGCCTGAGGTATCACTTGAAAACTCATAATTTGCTGGTGGTCAGTATTATCCCTGGTACAATGTCGCCACACATTCTATGTGAAGTTATAACGTTCCCCTGTATGGGGTTAACAACACATGGTTTGAAACCCCACTGCCCTGCACAGGCAGAAATCAGGTCTGTCCTAAACAAAAGAAGGAATGTGTGCTTGCTTTAATTTGCATTTAAGCAGTAAACAGAATCATCAAGCAGAGAGGAAAACTAAACAACGCTTACATATGTGGAAAAAAAAAAAAAGCAGGGAATATCCTTTCACATAGACTGTCTCTTTGGGTCTCTGCTGGAAATGTTTTTCAAGAGTGGGGCTGAAACTCCAAAAAGGGGAGACAGAGGCCCCCAAACCCTCTACTCCCCACACAGATCATGCCCATCACATTCACTGCCCCTAAAGAGACAAAGGAAGCAGCTGTTAAACTGTGGGAGGAGTCCTGACCTGTGGATTGATTCTTATGACTGCTGAAAGCATGTGGTGAGAACTTTGCTTTGAATCTAATATAGTTTTGTTAGGCAGGGTTTTATCGTGTAACCATTTCTGAGTCTTATGCCTTATTACTTGTACTTTGTAGTTAATAATAAACTTGTTTTGTTTTATCTAATCCAGTATGTTCAAGTTGAAGTGTCTGGGTAACTTCCTTTTGGGGTAGTAAATTGTGTGCCTGTTATTAAGGCTATGATTATGTCACTGAATCTGTGACTTCCAGAGACCTTTGTGACATTTCTTCTCTGGAGCTGGCAGGCTGTGCAGCTCTCAGCTGCTGCTGGTGGCGGAGCCCCTGAGCACCAGGGGGACCCTGCAGCTCCCAGTCCCCACAGGTGGCGGGGGACACCCCACAGCTGCCATGAATGGTGGGGGAACCTTCTCCACAACTCCAGGCAGTAAGGGGACCTCAGAGCTCCCTGTGGGTGGCAGGGTCCCCCAGCTGCTCAGTGTCTGTGGGTGCTGGACCCTCCTTCCTCCCCACTTTGTCAGGAATATTTTTAGTAAAAACCACAGGTCATAGGCTTCTGTGGATTTTTGTATATTGCCCGTGACCTGTCTGTAATTTTTACAAAAAAAATCCGACAAAATCTGAGCCTTACCTATTATTCTCTTAAAGGAATAATGGACTTAACCTATTTGTGCTGTCCAGGAGAGGGCTTAGCAGTACAGGACATATATTCCTGGGGAGAAATATGGGAGTGTGTTGGGATCACCCTGTAGTAGTAATTAAAGCTGGCAAGAGTCAAGGTGTGGCTGGCTGGCTGCAGCACATACAGACATAGCTGAGAGTGATTTACATTCTGGAGGCTGTTTGAAGAGCAGTCCAGGTTGGAGACTACAGCAGCAAGGCATTGTAACCTGAGGTGCCCTTTACAGGGCAGGGATAACACAGCTACTCATTGGTCTTGACTGTACCCTTGTATGTCACACCTGGGGCTAGTCAGACTCTTGGGCTGCGTCACCCTTGCCAGTTCTAACTAATGCTCTCCTAGATCGTGCTTTGAAAAGCATCCCTTAGTTTATCTTGGGGTATGTATGTAAGAAGGGGGCATTGTGGGGGAGAGAGACAGCACTGAAACAAACCATGGCTGTAGGAAGCTCTGATCTACAAGAAAGCAAAACAAACCCCCATAAGCCTCAGAATGCAGGCAAGGGATTCCCTGCAATTTTTATACTATGCTTCCAGCCTGTGCTGCTTGTAGGGAGCAAGGCTGGATTGAGGTCTCTGAGTCAGGGACTTGATCATCACCCAGATGTCCTGTGAGCTGCTTACAACATGTAGTGTAGCTGGGACCAATACTGTCCCAGTGACTGGGCTAAAACCTTGGACTGTCTGTTAAGCTGCATGAACATGGACCTGTTGATGTGGATTACAGCAGGAGAACATCTTTAGCACCGTAACTGCCTTCACTCTGCAAAATGGAACACCTTTTCTGCTATGGGGAGAAGGAAACCACATGAGGCCACGTATCTAATGTATGCCCAGCCCTTGTCATCACGGCACTTATTCTTGCAATGCTGCACCAGCAATATGGTTAATTATACCTGTTTAAAACTGGTACTAACATGATATAAAGGTTGAGGAAACAATGCACTCAGAAGTCAGAAATTGTAGAGTGAAGGCTGAATTGCCCCTTGTGCATATGCCTTACTTAGCATGTAGTGTCTGTCACTTCCACTTCGTCACTTGTCAAATATCACACTTTCTATAGTAAAAGCTTCCAGTTTCATAATCCTGCATACAAGCTGTACTACTGTGTAAAACAGACTATGCATCTAATATGCTATCCTAGCCAGAATATTAGGCCGTGTGTGTCTGCACTGAAATGACAATGTGAGCTATAATCTCTTCAAACAAATGAGTCAAATTATAAAGTCACAAGATTAGGACAAATAAGAACATATTTTTAGTGTTAGGGTCATAATGATTTAACCATTTCTTGCTTTGCAATAGTCTCTATTGCGGAAAGGGGTAAAGTAATTAAAAAATCCTAAACCTATTAAACAATATATTATGAATGTATTGGTCTCTGTCTGCCTTACCATCTCCTATCAAAAACATCATGCACAAACTTGTCCAGTTTTTAAACAGCTTAGAAATTTTTTTAGGGATCTGTTTGGATCTGGGCCACACCTATTAATTCTTTCCCTTCTAGCAATGTTACACAGTTACATAAATATTTTAAACTCCATCCTCCCTTTATGCTGCTTGCCAAGACATTCCAGCTCTTTTCACCCAAATGTTCCACTGCTTATGAGCTGAAGTTTGTCTTGGCCAAATCAAATGGATCCTTAATTGCTCCCGTATCAAGTTTCTAACCAATTTGTCTTGTGTAGCTGCAGTTCCCTAATAAATGCTGTGTTGCTTTTCAAAGTTCTTGCACGTGTAGCTTCCCTCTCTGATGCAATAGGATTTTATCTGCAAAGACAACCCTCTGGCCATAATGCTGTGATTTCCCTCTCCCTTTCCCTCCCAGCTCCCTAGTCTGTAAACAGCTGATGTTCATAGTTTTGCACAGCAGCAGTGGTGTTAAACTTCACCTGATGCTAGCCAGTTTCACTACTGCCAGTGGGAACCCCCAGGCAGCTATGAAACTGTCCAATGTCCGTTTCACACTGCTGTTTGAGGGGAGCTGAAGAGGCAGGCATTTAGCTTCTTGGCAGGTGGGACTGAAGATGCCAAAACTGGGAAGCTGGCAAAAGGATGGCCTAGAAGTCCTTTTTGTTCGGTCCTGCTGCATTTGTGTGTGTGTGTGCTCCCACTCCCCCACCTGCCACCCCTACCAGCCAGAAGGCTCTGAGGTGGGGAGAAGAAAGCAAGCGCAATCTTTTTGTCAGCAGCTAGTATCTGAGGTAAGGGGGATGTCCTTCATCTCGTCATCTTTGCCGCCGATGTCTACTAGTGAGGCTTCTTAGCAAGATTGAGGCCCTGTGCAGAGTCTAGGGCCAGCAGCCTTCTCAGCAGCTGAAGATGGCAGACTAGCTGGGCTTTTCGCTAGAGGCTGAGACAGTGGGAAAGCATTGTTTTTGTTGGTTAAAGTTAGACATTTAAACCATGCCCTACACCTAATCTAGTTGATAAACACCACACAAAACATGCACTTCTAGCAATTGTTTTTGCTAGAGGCAATGGGCCAGATCTTGTTTTGTCACAGTAACGTAACCTCCAGAATAGTTTATCGCCACTGAATTATTGCCCAGATCTTTGGGCCCCATAGCTCCTATAACTTGTATCTTAGGCTTGGTCTACACTTAAAATTAGATTGATCTAGCTACGTCACTCAGGGCTGTGAAATTTTTCACACCTCACATGCTATAGTTGCATCAAATTAACTCTCGGTATAGGTGCAGATAGGTTGATAGAATTCTTCCATCAACCTAGTGACTACTGCTTGGAGAGGGCAATTAACTACTTCAATGAGAAACACCCATCCATCAATGTAGGAAGCGCATACTCTGGCTCTACAGCAGCATAGCTGCATCACTGTAGCTGTGTTACTGTTGTATAGACATAGCTTAAGATGTCCTATAATGCTACTAAGAACCAAGCAGGCATCAAACAACTGAAAGAGAATGTCTTGCTCATTTTCTCCCTTGTACTCCAAGTTTTGACTTGGCATAAGGTGCCATAATTGGTCAGATGTCTAGTATCCTGTCTCTGACAGTGGCCAATACCAGAAGAGACACAGG
Organism: Trachemys scripta elegans; assembly: GCF_013100865.1. Lineage (NCBI taxonomy): Eukaryota > Metazoa > Chordata > Testudines > Emydidae > Trachemys > Trachemys scripta. The sequence continues at coordinate 22,503,927 of NC_048309.1, read as the reverse complement.
CAGCATCTCTTTCCCCCGCCAAGTCCTTTCTATAATTGAGCTGAGGGATAGCTCAGTGGTTTGATCATTGGCCAGCTAAACCCAGGGTTGTGAGCTCAATCCTTGAGGGAGCCACTTAGAGATCTGGGGCAAAATCAGTACTTGGTCCTGCTAGTGAAGGCAGGGGGCTGGACTCAATGACCTTTCAAGGTTCCTTCCAGTTCTAAGAGATAGGATATCTCCATTAATTTATTTATAATTTAACAGTATTTTACAGGGTCCTGGAGGAGGATTTTTTTTCCTGCTTACCTGTAACTTACACTCAAGCTAACAATGCCCTCCACCCTGCCCTTTGCTAACTTGAATTGGTTTCTGGTTGCCATTTGAAGGTATGTGTATTATGGGAGGGAATACAATGAGCATTTGGACAATCATCTCTGGAGTGAGCGAGGTCAGGCTTTTTAATCTGGGAGGATCATGTTCTGAATATGCTGCTTTTGGTTGCTAACAAACAATAACTTTAAAAATACACCTAGGCAGTTTTAAAAAAAAGAAACTTGTCAGGTCAGCTGTTGATCTATATGTGCATGACAACCCGCAACGATGCCACCCAAAACACAATAGAACAGGAAAGGCCAAGTGCTATGGGGCTGAATTTTTAAAGATTTATAGTCTTGAGGGCCAGAATTCCATGTCAATCAGTGTTAAGTTATGAAAGAGGGAGTAACAGATAAGATTTTTTTTTTATGCTGCCCTACAATGTGAGTGAAAAGGGGTCACTTGAGAGAGAAAAAAGGACAAGTGAATTTAGAATGAATAAGACACACCATTTCAAGTCGTTCTAATCCACCTAAGGAATTTGCAACCCCAAGAGATCAGTCAATTACTATAGCTGAAGTTAATAAAAATAGCCTTGATTAAAATTAGGACCAATAATGTGTAATTAGACACAATAAAAGCAGTCACTAAATCTCATACTTCAGGGCATAAACTGACTGAGAGTTAGGAAGAAAGTTATTTTCTTCCTTTCCCAGCCCAGTGTACAACACTGCGTACCTGGCTTGGTACTATGTGCTCTGTATAGAGGTTGGGGTTGGCTTCCTCTGAAGCTATGGGTATTAACTACAGCCAAAGGCAGGATATTGGATTAGATGGACCAATGGTCTGACACTTATTCAATAATAAGAGCAGGCTCCCGATTCAGGTTTTTCTTGGTGGTTAAAGACTAGCTGGAAGGAAGTGCCTTTTCCAGGGGTGGCTGTGAAAATCTAAAATACGTGAATGGAAACATTGGTCTACTTGTGTTTGGCTTGGAATGCTGGTCTGTCCAGTGCAGTAGGAAAACAGCCCCTCTTTCCATATTCCTGTACCTGACAGTAATGCACAGAGGGAGGATTGGAGTTCTGTGGCTCAGAGGTAGATGTGGACCTACAAGAAGAAACTTGGCCTTGTGACTAGTCCAGTTCAAGTGTACACATAGCTCACTGAGGAAGGTAAAGTCCAGAGGTGGTAGTGCTGGCTAGAAATAAATCACAGTACTCAAGCAATGTGCTTAAATTTAGCATGTTACTATAGCACTGATACCAGAATTCTGGAAATCTCCGATTCAGTAGGGGCATGGTAGCAGATAGGATTATCCAATAAGGGATAAACACACTTCTACAGGTGCCAGAGCTACTTGAAACCAGAATTGCCTGCTGTAACTTGCATACAACTCAAACTACTACATGAGACTGGCCTCTTCTCCAGGGATTACCTCTGTCACATAATGCCCTGGGTCTGCATAGAAACTTCCAAATGTTGGGAGGTATTGAGTGTTTCTTTATCTTGGGTTTTTATCAGATAGGAAAGTTGCTGATTCAGGCCAGCTCTTGCAGTGCCTTCAAGGGGCTAATCAATTCCAACTAGTGTAGTTCAGTAAAGGTTGCTGATGTAGCATTATCTCTATTCTATACAAGGAGGGATTAAAATCCGAGTTTAGAGAAGTAAACAAGTGATTCAGGTACCGGAAATAGCAAGGGAGGTGTAGCTATTAATCTGTATTGTTGTAACATGTGCATAGCTGGTGCAATAAAGGGAAACGACAAGAGAATGAATAACTTCTATCCACCTGTGCCTGTAAATGTACCCTTCAATGGCAGAAACTAGTCACACTGCTCACCCGAGACTAAAACAACTCCTGTGGCCTAAAACCCACACTAAAGCTGAGGCCTGGATCATCCTGCAGGGATCAAAGTATGGAGAGAGTCTACTACACACCCATCCTGCATGTGCGCACACATCCCTCCTGAAGCAGTGAAGAGTGAAATTAGAATAGGTGATGGAATGCAACTACACAAGTGGGTACTGTACCCTTATTTGTGTGAAAAGTCCCTTGGTCTCTGTATGCCAAGAGCAGTTAGGAACCTCCATTCCAAGCTTTCTCTTGAAGACCAAATGTGGTAAAAGGGAGAAATTGCTTTCACTGGGTTTCTCTCCCCTTGCAGAGCTTAGAAGTTCTCTATTTAAAACCGCGGTTCAGAAATGTTTGAAGCTCTGAGTTCAGCACTTGGTTTACAGATTTGGACGATACTGGCCTTTCTAGTACATCCATAAATTTAGATGGAGTGTGCATATATTTTTAAAAAGAGAGACAAACTTCCCCCTCTCCCTCCCAATTTCCAAGCAACTTCTCTGATCTAGTATGTACTTATGTCTGCATCTTAATAGCTTGGTATGGTGTGCATCTGTAACATGCCATGATTCCATGTAAAACCCCAGGTTCAGAATGAACTTTGCTCAAACTGTAAATGTGGTCTGTCTCTTCATAGACTTCACTTTTTCTTTCCCCTCCCTTCCATAGCCTTATAATGAGGCTTAAATATTTCTGGATGCACATGTTCCCCTCCAGGCTAAAAAGAAAGTTAAGGTGGTGGGCAAGTGGTTCTGTAACACTGGTGGATGAGATCGTGGTTCCAATGCCACTTCAGTTCCAGGTGAACTCTACTGTTTGCTGAATTGGGGAGCTCATTTGCAGTAGAGGTGACCACCTGGGGGAAGAAACGCTGGCCAGAAACGTCCTAATACTCTTCTCATGGTCAGTCTAAGGAGTAGCACTGTCATCTTCCTAGTTGTAAGGCTATGTAGCTAGGCAGCTTCAATGTTTAGCAAAAGGTCTGGTGACACTTGTGTATGAGGGGGAGAGTGGATGGATAAACTTTCAGCTTGAGGTCATGCACAATCCTAAATGAGGGAAGGTGTAAATGTATTAAAAAGTAATTAAACAGTGAGAGAGATGACTATCAAACAGCAACAGATTGTTATTGCCTAACGACTGGTGAGTCAATATTTGATTTTGATTGAACCTTGGGGCAGCTGGTGAGTGATGGACTAGTAGAAACGCCCTGAAGCCAGAACGTGTGATCATACTGCATTCACTAGCATCTAGCTTTCCAAAGTAAGTCACTTGTACCCTGTGAACCAGAAAGATAGTTTCAGTCCACTGGTATTTTAGTTTCTGCCACTGTAGTGCCAGGCATACAAAGCAAAAGGTGAGGACCGTGCCACAGGGGTGACCAACTTGTGGCTCTTCAGAAGTTAATATGCAGCTCTTTGTATAGGCACCAACTCTGGGGCTGGTGCTATAGGCGCCAATGTGCCGGGGTGTGTGTTTCCTATGTGTGTGTGTGTGTGTGCTCTCACTGCTCAACCCCTGGCTCTGCCACAAGCCCTGCCCCCGCTCAACCCCTTCCCGCCCCCAACCCCCCCCCCCCAGCCTCCTGCATGCCACAAAACAGCTTATCGGGAGGGAGAGGCATTGATTGGCGGGGCTGCCGGTGGGTGGGAGGCACTGGCAGGTGGGGGGGCGCTACTGACGTATTACAGTGGCTCTTTGGCAATGTACATTGGTAAATTCTGGCTCCTTCTTAGGCTCAGGTTGGCCACCCCTGCTTTATGTCTACACCAGGGATGGGCAAACTACGGCCCACGGGCTGAATCCAGCCTGTCAAGGCTTTGAATCCAGCCTGTGGGATTTCCGGCCCCTGGTGGACACAGCCTAAGCCCTAATGTCTACACCACACCTTAGTCTGAGCCCCGCAAGCCTGAGCCAGCTGGCATGGGTCAGACATGGGTTTTTAATTGCAGTGTAGACATACCCTTAGAAGCACCTTCACTATTGACGCCTTTCAAATTGCAAGTATTGGTGAGATTACAGCTGGGTGAATAAAATGCAGCCAATAACTGGTTTGACCGATTTAGAATGGGCTTTTCAATAGCGGCCAGTGTTGGTCTATCTGTTCCCCTTGAATTAAACAGGAGTTTTCTAGCATTGACTTAATGGTAGTAGCGGTAGACCAAAACTGAATGCTTTTGCTAAATACCTTTAGCCTCCCTCTTCTGGCTGTCACAACAGCTTATTATTTCCTCAAATTATTTGAATAATGCTTGGAGGGTAGCTTGTTGCAAGTGCTCGAAAGCTAAAATTCAAGCTGTTTAATTTTCACTAATACTGCTTATCTTCCTTGATTTGATATGCATGACTTTTAGAATTGGGATTCTTGTGAAAATGTGGACTTTTTCAACTCAAAATCTACTTTTCAGTGGATATTTTCTAATGTCCACTTAAATTGTGGTTTCTGCAAACACTTTCTACAGTAAACTCTTGTTAGGACACATGCAAAAAGCAAATCTGTTTAAAAACACCTGAGTATTTCTGCAGACTCTAATTACCAGTGCTTTGGAACAGGGTACAATGGTGAACAAAAAAGTATCTCTGTACTTGTGGGAAGTAACTTTGTGTGTGAGCAATACCACACAAGTAGAGGTTATGCAGCGTACCTATACACACCTTGGGGCTGGGTTACACCTGATAAGTGCAGTTCCCATACACCTACATTACTTGTATAGCCACTCTCCTTTGATGAGCCAGTACTTTGGAATATGGCGAAACAAGCCATCAAATTGAATTTTTTTACCCATCTCCATCATCCCCAAGCCAGATGCACTTCTTCTGAATGATGAAGGGCTAGATATCTAGCTCTGTGATGACATTTGGAGTCAGCTAGATGGGTTGCTAGAACACATATGGCTGTGGTCCTAGTTCTTAGTAGCCTGGAAGAGAAGGATCTTCCTGTCTTGGGCTCTGTCTACACTATAGGAATTATTAGTAGAAAGTGTGCAATGGTGCTAATGCTGGTGGAAAGCTGACCTTTTGGTGAAGGCACTGGACTGGGACTCAAACTATTAATACCTGGCTCTATCAGGGTTCAGTTCCCAGCTCTGCCCCAGACTCCCTTTCTGACTGTGGATAAGCAGCTTAATGTCTGTGTGCATGGGGATGATGATGATGATGTATCCCTATCGGACAGGGGTGTTGTGAGGATAAATTAATTAAAGCTTGTGAGATGCTCAGATACTACAGGGATGGAAGACATGTTAGATAGTCCAGTATAGATAGGAGCTTTTAGGTCTAAAACTCTCTCGAGCTGCAGTGAACTGATCAGCGACTGTAGGGCTAAGACAAATCCTTGCAGCAGGAGGTGTTCAGCCCAGAGTATCTGGGAGCAAGGGAGTGGAGCCAACTCTGCAAGATTGCTGACTGTGCCACGCCAGCTCCCCAGGTGCTGAAATAAGATGTCCTTATGCAAGGTTGTGCAGAAAAGCAAACCATAACATGTGAGAGCATTAACAGGTGTGGGAATAATCCATCTGGGATCATCCTGTATACTCCAGGGCATAGTGAGTTTGACTAAATTGTGGGAACATAAGATGATCATTTTGCCAAACAATAACAACAAAAAGCAGCATGAAAGTGGCATTATACAGCCAGACATGTTTCTGAATGAGAACTGACTGGGGGAGCTACTGATCTAGACAGGCAAAAGTCATGCTTACTTGTGTAATGAGAGAGTCCGGCTCTGGGCCTCATGGCGTCTTCTGTTTCTGCAGGTGATTGCTCTGGTTATGGATTCCTTCACAGATATTGATATCTTCAGTGATCTTCAGGAAGCCTATAGAAAGCGGAAGATTCCGGTCTACATCCTTCTGGACCAAGATTTTCTACCACACTTCATGGAAATGTGCAGGAGTCTGGGAGTCTGCCCTGAGCAGGAAGGTGTAAGTATTAGAGGCGTTTTCTATGGTAAATTATAGCATTGCCTTTGAAAGACACGCCAGTATTTCACATGCTGCCTATAGTTGAACATTTTAGATACTCTTTTATGTTTGCTTGGAAGCCTCTGTGTATCCCAAAGGTCGGGGATTTACACTGCAGGATTTGAATCTGAGCTCTGCATTAACCCAACATGATAGGCTCCCCAAACCAGCAAGAGCCATGTAGAAGCAGCATATTGGCCCTTATCCCAACTTATACGTATTGTATTGCAATACTATTCAGAGGCCACAGTTGTAGGGAGTAGCCCCATTGTTCTGAGTGCCATACGTACGTATAGGAAGAGACTGTCCTTGTCCCGAAGAGCATGCATTCTAAATCACATGTGGCTTTTCTAGTCTGTTCTCCCCTCCCCCCATAATATGCATTTCTTTTTAAATGAAGTGTCAAATGTCAGATCCACCTGATGTAGTCATGTAGGTCATGTGATGTATTCCAGTTCTTCAGAATCCGTTTTAATTATGAATAATTAAAAAAAAAAAAATTCTAGCTCTCATGGTTGAGGAATCTTCCAAGCGTAAAGCTATGCAGTGTTGCCTTAAGTTTTCAGAAATCTTGAACTGTGAACTCCCCTGCCCCTGATTTACTCTCACTGAGAGGTTGGTACTAAAGCCCAATGATGACATTCAGGGGACAGAATAAGGGACGGAGTAGGATTTGGAAGTTTCTGCAGGGCAGGAAATGCAGAGGGACAAAAAGGGTGGTGGGGACAAAGGTAGGGAAGAAATAATGGTACCCCCAAAGATGAGGCTATTTTCCCAATAAGTGCTGCTGAATGTGAAAATCTGGTACTAAATCACTAATGATTAAAAGTTCAATTATTACAGACAAGGCCATTTCTACCTTCGATCTTTGTGCAAACCTCCAGTTGACAATAGTGAGAGTTTCTTTTAGTCCTAACCTATGCCTTGACTAATGACCCATAATTAAAATGGAATTGGGGCATCTCTGTAAGCTGTGTAGAGACAAGGAACTCAACCACATTTATCTCTATAGTGGTTAGCACAAATTTGCTGTTATTAATGGTTAATAATAGTGTCACTTAGTATTAACACTTGCTGGACAGTAAGTGGTATTAAGCAAGTCAGTTTCTTTCCTCTCTCCACTGCATGGTTTATATGTTTATATGTTGAAGAGAATTGTTGACTCTTATGAAAATCAGTTTAATGTCTTTTTTCTTTTAAACAGCTGATGAGAGTTCGAACTATAACTGGGAACACTTACTACACAAGGTCAGGAGCTAAAATTGTTGGGAAAGTCCATGAGAAGTTCATGTTAATTGATGGCATTAGAGTGACGACAGGCTCCTACAGGCAAGTTCTGGGGTCCTTTGCATTTCTTTAGGTCTTTGTGGGGAGGAGATTTCTGCAAGAAGTGAAAACTAACTTGAAAGATATAGGATTGGCTCAAAAGCAATATTGGTGGTTCATCTATCTAATGCTATTAACTTTTTGAATCTGAATCAGCCTTGAGTAATGGGAAATTGAGAGTGGCTGCATTTCAATTGAGCGCTCAGATCCATAGAGGAGGATCATGGGGAGGAAAACATTTTGTCTCATTGCTTCTGTTTCTGGCAGGCTGAGCTCCCTAGTACGCTATTTCCTGTAACTTCCACCATTTGGGGGAACTTTCTACCATTTGTATTATTCAAACACCTACAGCCAGTTGTGCAAGGGCAAGCATATTTCTCACTTAGTTTTTGTTGCTGCATCAGAGATGAAACCTAGTTGCATGGTGGGTTCCTAAAAACCAGTGCACAACCACATGACCATACATTAGCTCAATGGTTTTCAACCAGGGGTATGGATACCCCTAGAGGTACACAGAAGTCTTCCAGGGGGTACATCAGCTCATCAAGATATTTGCCTAATTTTATAATAGCTTACATAAAAAGCACTAGCAAAGTGCTTTTTATGTAACTAAAATTTCATACAGACAATGACTTGTTTATACTGCTCTATATACTATACGCAGAAATGTAAGTACAATATTTATATTCCAGTTGATTCTCATTTATACCATATAATTATAAAATAAAAGTAAGCAATCTTTCAGTGATAGTGTGCAGTGATACTTTTGTATTTTATGTCTGATTTTGTAAGCAAGTAGTTTACGTGAGGTGTAACTTGGGGATACAAAAGACAAATCGGACTCCTGAAAGGGGTACAGTAGTCTAGAAAGGTTGAGAGCCACTGCATTAGCTCAACAGGCTTCTGTATGACTATGGCATAAAGTGTCATCGATTGCATAAGGACTGGATATGGATAGCCCTAATGGAAAGTTATACCTCACCTAAACACATAACCCGCCTAATGTGTACTTGTCACTCGGTGTGTGTATAGTTGTACTATTCATTCTAATGTACCAGTTAAAGTGAGATTAACTGTGAATCTCCATTTGTTTTCAATAGCTTCACATGGACTGATGGGAAATTAAATAGCAGTAACTTGTTGCTGCTGTCAGGCCAAGTGGCTGAACACTTTGATCTGGAGTTCAGGATCCTTTATGCACAGTCAAAACCGATCAGCCCTAAGCTGCCATCCAGCTGCCGGAGTAGTGGAATATTTGATCACCTGGTCAATGGAACAAAATCACCTAAAGACTACACTGTGGGAAACCTCTTGAGAGCAGAGTTGGCCAGACTGTCAAGCACCCCCAAGAAACCACTGAAAAAAACAGATTTGGCTAACAACACTGAAGGAAGCAAATCCTATAACCTAGGTCCTTCCTACATCAGCACAGAGGAGTGGTTTGGAAGTCAGGAGGCCATAGTGGAACCAAAGGAGGTGAACAGCATGTCTACTCAAACTGAACCATGGGAAGAGAAGCCCACAGTGACGCTCTCTAATGCTGTCACGCAAACCAGTGTTGTAATGGTAGCATCTGGAACCCAAACCTCTGTTGCTGCTAGAATGGCTGGCACTCAAACAGTTGTGCCACGGAAGACCGCTATGACCCAGACAGACAAGAAGGAGAGTGTGGAAGAGCATCTACTGCTGAGACAACAATCAAAAGAAGGATCTCCTTCATCTGGAAAGTCCACATCAACTTCTTCTAGTCTACGGTCACTTTCTTCATCATCTTCCCAGTGCTCTCTGGCAAGCTCTACCAGCTCGCTGTCCTCTCTGAGGTCCATTGAGTACTCTGGCAGCCACAGGGCAGAGTACTTCCAAAAACTGCATAAAGAGAGACAGGTCCACTACTCTGTTATCAGGTCCAAACTTAACCATATGGTTGCTATCCTCTCCCGAAGGGGACGCGTGCCTGAAAACTGTACAAGCTGCCACGTTGTAAGCTGCAATGTAAAACAGAGGCGTGAGATCAGCACCAGCCTACTCAGCCTCAGAGACATTTCAGTGTTCAAATAAATGACTGAGTTGGCTATAAGCACAAGAGCTCCAGGCTCACTGCACAGTCCTTTTAATAGCTGCTGATTCTTATAGTCCATCCTGGTACCCTGTGTATAGGGGCTGGTAACTTGCCAGCACTATAGTTTCATTCTATACAACTTTGTTAAACAATGCACTGAAATATTTTTAGGTATTTGTAATGCCATAAGTGCCTCCACTTGCTTTTTTAACATGTAATAACAGTAAAATTCATTCTATCTATGGATGTTTACCCCCTCAATTCCTTGTTAGACTGTGACCGGCAAAATATACTAGCTAGTGCTTTGTAGTGCTGTCAGCATTATGGTTTTAACTTATTTATATTTAGAAAAGTTATGAAGTCAGAATGATTCTGTTCAAACTGGGTTCTGAGATCTTATTCTGATTTCCAGTCACTAACATGAATTTATTTTAATATTGGGTTTTATTATAACTTTGGCTTTTTAAAGTTGTTTTATTTTCAAAATAATGTGGGGAAATAGCTTCACATATCTGCAATAAACAAGGCTAACTTTGTTCCTAATCTGACTTCAATGATCAATTTAGATATATTATGGGTTTATCACTCTTGCATGATAGTCATAAGGACTCTAGATAAGAGCTTATGGGTGTTTTTGTGTTTGATTATATCCCCTCTGTTTAACTCCAATCTAATGAAACTCACTGAGTGGTACCTAACTAGCCAATCTTCCAGCCTCCATCATTCTTTTGCACATTTTGTTTTCTATAAAACCAAACTTCTTTAATAACCTAGTAAACAACCCTGATGAACGCCCACTCTACACTACAGAGTATAACCCCCATCTTTTGGGAGAACTCTCATAAGTCTGAGAAGCTTTAAGGCCTTTTCAGGGTCTATGCTACGAAAAGTGATCATGTGGGGCAGCAAAACCAACTATTACCTTACATTTTTTCTTTGTGGGATATTTTGTTGAAAAACAGTTACTCCTGTTAGGAAGGAGAATGTGTCCTTATTACCCCACACTCTCTGTAGTTGGCCCTCAGTAGGAAATTCTTCCTGATGAGTAGGCACCTGATTCTATTAAATCAAGGGAATCTCCTAGCAGTGGCAGCCCTGGCCTGTACTGGCAAAAGTTTCTAGTGCAATAATGTCAGGGATATGATTATTTACAATGGTTTTTATACCAGCAAAAAGCCTTACTGTAGATGCAGTTGTACCAGCAAAACAGTCCTCTTGGCAGTCTAGTTCATTTTGTTCAGGTAACTGGTGTAAGTTATAAGGGCAAAAGAACTGGTCGGTATAAGCTACTTCCCCACAAGGGAAGCATTGCTGGTGTAGGCCATATTTCAATGTTCCTGTAAACAGTTAGTCTAGTAACTTTCTTCTCTATAAGGTATCATATAGGACATGGGGCTGTGTGAGGGCAGGGGGTAGCTCAGGGTGCTGGGAGAGGGGTATTAGGAGCTATGTGCTCAGAGGGTTCCCCTGCAGTCCCTGTTCCCAGAGGGGTCTGCCAGCCATAGACCCAGGTATCCCCACCTGAGTGGTTCTTACAGACTGCTTCTGTGAGAGCAAAGGGGGCTGGGAGCTGAGGAGCACCTTCAACCTGGGGCACCAGCCAGAGTAGCTGCTGCCCCGCACTGCCCGGTTCCGGCTTCCTGCCTCCAACCTGAGCAGGGAGAGGTGTGGAGTTGCCTCTGGGACTGCCATGCTCTTGCACTGCAGTTTTTGGTTTTGTTTGTTTTTTGGGGGTGGGGGAATGCCCTCCACGTCCCCAACTCTGCCCATGGGCTCAGGGCTTCTGCCCCACAGGGAGCATCAGGGCTCTGGGATTCAGGACCCACTGTGATGGGTTCGGTCACAGAGACCCCCTTGGGACTGTCACATGATGTGCTGAGACCACCTCTGAGCCCGTTTTCCCTGCCAGCTTGGGACTTCGGAACCCTGTCTTGTTAAGCCAGACCCACTAGCCTGCTGCAACACAGACCCAGGGTCTGAACCACGCCCTCAAAGCTCCAGACTTAACTGAAAACAGCTCAGAAAGTACTCCTGTCTCCAGCACCCAGACACCCAGCTCCCAATGGGATCCAAACCCCAAATAAATCCATTTTACTCTGTATAAAACTTATACAGGGTAAACTCATAAATTGTCCGCACTCTATAACACTAATAGAGATGCACAGCTGTTTGCTCCCCCGGGTATTAATCACTTAAGGCAGGTCTTCACTACGGGGGGGGGGGGGTCGATTTAAGATACGCAAATTCAGCTACACAAATAGCGTAGCTGAATTCGACGTATCGCAGCCGACTTACCCCGCTGTAGGGACGGCGGCAAAATCGACCTCTGCGGCTTCCCGTTGACGGTGCTTACTCCCACCTCCGCTGGTGGAGTAAGAGCATCGATTCAGGGATTGATTGTCACATCCCGACGGGACGCGATAAATCAATCCCCGAGAGGTTGATTTCTACCTGCCTGAATCGGCGGGTAGTGTAGACCTAGCCTTACACTGGGTTAATTAATAAACGAAAGATTTTATTAAGTATAAAAAGTAGGATTTAATTGGTTTCAAGTAATAACAGACAGAACAAAGTAAGTTACCAAGGAAAATAAAACAAAACACACAAGTCTAAACCTAATACATTAAGAAACTGAATACAGGTAAATCTCACCCTCAGATGTTCCAATAAGCTTCTTTCACAGACTAGACTTCTTCCTAGTCTTGGCCCAATCCTTTCCCCTGGTACAGTTCTATTTCTAGCTCAGGTGCTAGATGCAACCCTTGCATCTGAAGAAGTGAGGTTCTTACCCACGAAAGCTTATGCTCCCAGTACTTCTGTTAGGGTACATCTACACTACAGGGGGGAGTCGATTTAAGATACGCAAATTCAGCTACGTGAATAGCGTAGCTGAATTCGACGTATCGCAGCCGACTTACCCCGCTGTGAGGACGGCGGCAAAATCGACTTCTGCGGCTTTCTGTCGGCGGCGCTTACTCCCACCTCCACTGGTGGAGTAAGAGCGCCGATTTGGGGATCGATTGTCGCGTCCTGTTGGGACGCGATAAATCGATCCCCGAGAGGTCGATTTCTACCTGCCGATTCAGGCGGGTAGTGTAGACCTAGCCTTAGTCTCAAAGGTGCCACAGGACCCTCTGTTGCTTCTTAGCTCAGGTGGTAACTCAGGGATTTCTCATGACTGGCAGCTTCCTTTGTTTTGTTCCACCCCCTTTTATAGCTTTGGTACAAGCAGGGAGTCTTTTTGTCTCTCTGGGTCTGCACCCCACCTTCTAAATGGAAAAGCACCACAGGTTTAAGATGGAATCTACTACCAGTAGTGTGAGACCCCAAGCCTTCATTCTTCCTGTCCTAGTCAATGGGAGCCATCAAGATTCCAAGCCATCATTAGTAGCCCACATTTTGCATAATTACAATAGGACTTCAGAGAAATACTTCATATTTCTAAGTTCAGATACAAGAATATATTCACAAAAATAAGTTGACCACACTCAGTATATTATAAGCTTTGTAATGATACCTTACAAGAGACCTTTTGCATAAAGCATATTCTAGTTACATTATATTCACACTCATAAACATATTTCCATAAACAGATGGAGTGCAATGTCACACCTGCCTCCTGGCTGCACCTCCCCCGGGGGTGCCGGGGATTGGGGGTTTAGCCATGGGGCCATGGACCCCTGTGTGAGAAGTGCTGATAGAGGGGGTGGCAATGGGGCAATATAAATGATTGCAGCAGGTACTCTGTCATCTGTTCTAATATCTAGCTGACAACCCTGCATAGCAGTGACTTCTTCACACAATGACATTGCATAACCTTTACATTCATGTAATCTAAATTTGTAGGTTGCAACAAGTGGATGCATCATCTTAATTACATTTGTGTGAAGATGTGCTACCTACTGTTACAAATAATTAAGTAGGAAAAATACAAGGAAAACAATTTCTTTTAAGTGTGGTAACTGATAGCACTTCGTCCGTTGCCAGTTCCATTGTTTTCTCCAGTACAGTTTGTTTCATGTTTGTGTGTCTTTCTCTTACCAAGAAGCAGGGAGAAACATTTTTTTTTTTTTTTTTTTTAAATTAGAAACCTACAACAATTGGCAGAGGGATGTGGGGGAAGTATAATCCTTGCAAGTACCATACCTTTAACACCGCTGCCCCTATTTCAGAGATTACCTGTATTCCATAAATCTTTCAGAAGTGAGGAACAGTTACTAATTCTGATCTATCTTGATTACCTGGAGATATGCTGAGATGGAGGAAGCCAAATCTTTCCAACCTACTGTGGGATGTTTATTCTCGGCAAACTACAATAGCAGACAGCTGCATGGACAGAACCTTCACTGGCCAATCTGATTTCCACTTCTGTAAAACTGTAACTTCCCGGTCTCATAAATATACTACAGAGTTCTCACTTTCAGTGAGTTTGTGTGTAATGGGTGGAACAAGCCAGCCTTCTTACTGGATCCTCTCCTATGCCAGCGAGTAGAAAGGTATACAGTACCCTAAATCTAACTTGTCTACAACACAAGCTGGTTAAATGCAGTAACATTTCTCTATTAATGTCAGCATCTGGTCTGATTCTTGTTGGTAGAGGTACCTATACCTATGCTCAAAAGTGGCTACTTTGTGCATTTCAACCTCCCTACATGGGGAAACCTGACAATTCATTGTTTTATGCTACCACGCCCATACTACGCAACTATGAGGACAGGAGGATCTGGCTTTAAAGTCCTGGCTGCACTAGCACTGTTTAAGCCAGTAAAAAAGGTGGCTCGGTGGCCAGAAGTCCCCTCATCAGCCACTGCAGGGGTTGTAGAGAGCTGGTGAATGCACACTTTAGTAGCCAAGTGAGGGATTTATTCCCTGCTTCGTTTAGGGTAGCACTTTTCTCCTTTTTAAACTCTATTTGAAAACCTTCCTTCTTTCACGTCCTTTTTACAACGTTACATTATACTGCTATACAGACTTTCTGCTGATGGGAAATAATTTTACTTGACAAATTAATTTAAACAGTGAATTTGCAGTGTGGGTTTTCTTAATTATGACTTTTCCTTATCTGTGGTTCTTTCCTTCTACTTGGGATTTTGACTCTTATTCACTTAATGAAACATTTTCTATCTAGATTATATTTTCCAGCTACGGGGGGAGGCAGGAATTAATTCTAGTGCTATTAACCACCATAAACAGCACATGGAAGAAGTCAAAGTTATCAAGATGTAGTATACCCATTCTACTTTTCATAACAGCCTATGCTTTAGACACTAGATTTCTTTTGGGGGAAAGAACAGTGCTGTGGAAGAGACCCTGGGTTTATTCTTGCTGTTTCAAACATTCCTCTGATATGGTTTACTCTGAAGAAAAGGGGTAGAATGACTGTTAAGGTCACTTACAGCTGTGGCTTCTGAAGCTTTGGCAAAAGGGGGTGGGGTAGGCTAATGCCTTGCTTTTATTTTGGCTACTTGCTACTTGGGCAGTGGGAGTTCACCACCTTTTGGAAGTATCAGAGGGGTAGCTGTGTTAGTCCAGTTCTGTAAAAAGCGACAAAGAGTCCTGTGGCACCTTATTGACTAACAGAAGTATTGGAACATAATCTTTCGTGGGTGAATACTCACTTTGTCAGACGCATGTCTGGAAGGGCTCCTTCATGTTAAGAGGATGAGAAATCAGAGTAAACAAAATGACCTTCCCCATGCAGGTTTGTAAATGCAGTTTTAGTGGTTACAGGCAAGGACAAGATCGGTGCAATGCTTTGGTAGCAGGTCTCCTGTGCTGAATGTGCTCTGTTTCTACAACTGTTTTCAATAATTCATTGACAGCCCCGTGGGGCAGGGTAGCCCTTCCGAGAGCACGGATGGGATTACACAAGGGATTGCTAGGTGGTGAGCGTGGGAGGAAAGCAGGGACTGGTAGAGTTAGAGACTCTCCATTGCTTCTCCCTGGCCCGCTTCAGCAGCTGCCCAGCCTGAGTCAGGGTATCTCCACCAAGGTGAGCTGGGGCATTAGGGCAGGGCTGCCCAGAGGGGGCAGCAAGTGGGGCAATTTGCCTCGGGCCCCGCAGGGGCCCCCACGAGAATGTCAGAGGCTCCCCCCCAGTGCCTCAGCACGCCGTGTCCAGAAGCAGCCCTGGACAGCGCTGCAGTGGTGTGGCCTGAGCTCCTCCCACTCGGAGCCGTGGGGTAAGGGGGCGGGGCTCCAGGCCAAGCGGCGGGAGCTCAGGTCCCGTGGAGCCATGAAGCTGAGCGCTGTCTAGGGCTGTTCATGGATGCCACATGCTGAGGCTCTGGGAGAGGGGGGGGGAGGCGGGAGTAAGCAGCATGGTAAGGGGGCCAGGCACCCCATGACCCCATCCCCCCCACAGCCCTGACCCCCAGCTCTGAGCCCAGCCCCTCTGAACCGGACACCTCCCCAACCCCCATCCCTCCTACAGCCTTGACCCCCAGCTCTGAGCCCAGTCGCTCTGAGCCAGGCACCCCCCGACCCCATCACTCCCACATCCCTGACCCCCAGCTCCGAGCCCAGTCCCTCTGAATTGGACACTCCCCGACCCCATCCCCCCACAGCCCTGACCCCCAGCTCTGAGCCCAGCCCCTGAGCCAGGCACCCCCTGGCCCTATCCCCCTAACAGCCCTGACCCCAGCCCCTCTGAGCTGGGCACCCCCCAACACCATCTCCCCACAGCCCTGAGTCCAGCCCCTGTGTGCCAGGCATCCCCCCCCCGACCCAGAGCCCAGCTCCCCACCCAGCCCTGGGCAACAGCAGCACCACCCCCAGGCAGTGACGGCCCATTGGCACCAACCATCACCATCACCCAGCGACAGCCCATTATGTAATTGCAAATGTATACATACCATTAAAGCATTTAATGTTTTTAAATAATGTATTTTGTGTATTTTCAAATTATTAAAAATTAATTTTTGAATGTATTTCACTGGTTATTTTTACATTTCCAAATACATGTTACTAGAGTATTGCAACTTTTTTTTATGGAAGGGGCCCTGGAAATTGCTTTGCCCCAGGCCCCCTGAATCCTCTGGGCGACCCTGCATTAGGGAGCCTACCAGCCGCTTGAACCCAACGACCGTCGCTCCCTTCAGCCTGGGAAGGTGCAAGAGGAGGAGGCAGGGCCCGGCGCTGGGTGGGAGGTGGAAGAGAATTGGGGTGAGGGGGCGTTGGCTGGGTTTAAAACTCCTCATAAAAGGACAGGTGTAGTGGCTACCCTTGCGGGCTAGTAGCGGCGGCCGCGGCTCCCCATGGCGAACCAGTCCCAGTGCCTGGAGGACGCGCCCGGCCGCTGGTCCCCCGGGGAGCCGAGCTCGCCCGAGCTCTACAGCGAGGCGCAGCGGCTGGCGCTGGAGGAGCTGGTGGCGGGCGGTCGGGCCGCTTTCCGCGCTTTCCTGCGCCGGGAGAAGGTGCCCGGCTTCCTCTCGGAGCCCGAGATCCAGGCCATCCTCCAGGCGGCCGCGCCGCCGGCCGGGGCCGAGGACGGGGCGGCCGAACCCTCGCTCAGCGCCTCGCTGGACTGCTCCTCGCTCACCTACTTCCCCGAGCAGTCGGACGTGGAGCCGCCCGTGCTGGAGCTGGGCTGGCCGGCCTTCTCCAGCGGCTCGTACCGCGGCCTCACCCGCGTGGAGGCGCTTTTCCAGCCCAGCTTCGGGGAGACCATCTACAGCTGCAAGGAGGCGGTGCGCAGGCAGATCCGCTCGGCCAGGGAGGTGAGTCCCCAGCCCGGCCTCTGCGCCCCCTTCCTGCCCGAGCCGAGCCTTCTCCTCCGGGCGCCCTGGGAAACCCGGGGGGATACTGCGCTGCACAACGCTCCTCTGTGCCTGGGGAACTAGGAGCCTGGCCCTGGACGCCGGTGTTGCACTAAAGACCCGCTGGCTTTGGTCCCTAATCTCCAACCAGCTAGGATTAAATTCTGAAATCTGCACTTTAGCATTAGTATTTATTGTATTTAAAAACAAATCACTACTTTAATATTTGGTCTTGTAGAAACGTGTGACATTCATGGTGGTGGTGAGCTTTCCTTTGTGGATAGGCCATCACTACAATCCTGCAGGAGAATGAAGGAAGGGAGAGGCTCCTCAGGGCAGGGATCCTGTCTGCTTTGTGATAAAATCTCTCATACTTTAGAAACTAGTCTTTCGGCAAGGTATGTGTTATATGCATAATAAATGACAGTGTAGTGTGCTTATGGACACTCATTGGCCTTGGCTAGCTCACTTGGCACCTTGGCAATTATGAGTAATGTGGTCATCCCAAAACACATGCTTGTGGCACCTTAGTATCACACCATCACACAGTGTGTCTTTTAAATAAAACCTGATAACTTGTGTCTAACGCACAATGGGTGCTATGTACATAATTCACCTGGGGATCACTCATGTCACGTCTAGGATGGAATATAGCAGCCTTCTGCTTGTACAGTAACTCCTCGCTTAACATAGTAGTTATGTGCCTGAAAAATGCAACCTTAAGCGAGACAATGTTAAGCGAATCCAATTTCCCCATAAGAATTAATGTAAATGGGGGGCGGGGGGAGTAGGTTCAAGGGAAATTTTTTTCACCAGACAAGACTATATATATATATACACACAGTAAAGTTTTAAACAAACAATTTAATACTGTACACAGCAATGATGATTGTGAAGCTTGGTTGAGGTGATGCAGGAAGAGGGTGGGATATTTCCCAGGGAATGCCTTACTGCTAAATGATGAACTAGCACTCTGCTGAGCCCTCAAGGGTTAACACATTGTTGTTAATGCAGCTTCACACTCTACAAGGCAGCACAAATGGAGGGAGGGGAGACAGCATGGCAGACAGAGATACACACCCTGTGTGTGTGTGTGTGTGAGAGAGAGAGATGCGCTCATTGCCCTTTTAAGTACGCTGATCCCACTTTAAGTACACTGCCTTTTTAAGTATCAGGGGTAGCCGTGTTAGTCTGTATCTACAAAAACAACAAGGAGTCTGGTGGCACCTTAAAGACTAAGGTGCCACCAGACTCCTTGTTGTTTTTGCCTTTTTAAGTAGATCAGCAAGTTGAGACAGCAGCTGCTGCCAGCAAGCTCCCTCCCGTGTTCCCCCCCCTGTTCTATGGAGATGGAGTAAGTGGGGGGCAGGGAGAGGGGGACACCCTGACATTAGCCTCCCTCCCCCCCCGCACAGCAAGCAGGAGGCTCCCTGGAGCAGCTCCACGGCAGAGGGCAGGAGCAGCACATGGCAGTGGGGTGAGGGACAGCTGAACTGCCTGGCAATTGATGGCCTGCTGGGCGACTGCCGCACAGGGAACTTAGGAGAGCAGGGAGCTGATGGGGAGGGGGGAGGAGCTGATGGTCCGCCCTGGTTCCAAGCCCCCACCAGCTAGCTGCAATGGGCTGCTCTTTCTGCAAGCAGTGGACAAAGCAGGGGGCTGCCAAATGACGTTATAAGGGAGGATTGTACAACTTTGAGGCATGTTCTCTAATTGATCAACAGCATAACAACAAAACAGCGTTAACCGGGACAACTTTAAGTGAGGAGTTACTGTAGTCGTAGAATCATAGAATATTAGGGTTGGAAGAGACCTCAGGAGGTCATCTAGTCCAACCCCGTGCTCAAAGCAGGACCAACACCGACTAAATCATCCCAGCCAGGGTTTTTCAAGCTGGGCCTTAAAAACCTCTAAGGATGGAGATTCCACCACCTCCCTAGGTAACCCATTCCAGTACTTTACCACCCTCCTAGTGAAAGTGTTTCCTAAGATCCAACCTAGACCTCCACTACTGCAACTTGAGACCATTGCTTCTTCTGTCATCTGCCACCACTGATAACAGCCGAGCTACATCCTCTTTGGAACCCCCCTTCAGGTAGTTGAAGGCTGCTATCAGATCCTCCCTCACTCCTTGTAAGTCATGTGCTCCAGCCCCCTAATCATTTTCGTTGCCCTCTGCTGGACTCTCTCCAATTTGTCCACATCCCTTCTGTAGTGGGGGGGACCAAAACTGGACGCAATACTCCAGGTGTGGCCTCACCAGTGCCGAATACAGGGGAATAATCATTTCCCTTGATCTGCTGGCAGTGCTCCTACTAATACAGCCCAACATGCCGTTGGCCTTCTTGGCAACAAGGGCACACTGCTGACTCATATCCAGCTTCTCATCCACTGTAATCCCCAGGTCCTTTTCTGCAGAACTGCTGCTTAGCCAGTCGGTCCCCAGCCTGTAGCCGTGCATGGGATTCTTCCTTCCTAAGTGCAGGACTCTGCACTTATCCTTGTTGAACCCCATCAGATTTCTTTTGGCCCAATCCTCCAATTTGTCTAGGTCATTCTGGATCCTATCCCTACCCTCCAGCTAATCTACCTCTCCCCCCCAGTTTAGTGTCATCTGCAAACTTGCTGAGGGTGCAATTCATCCCATCATCCAGATCATTAATAAAGATGTTGAACAAAACCGGCCCCAGGACTGACCCCTGGCACTCTGCTTAATACCGGCTGCCAACTAGACATTGAGCCATTGATCACTACCCGTTGAGCCCGACAATCTAGCCAGCTTTCTATCCACCTTATAGTCCATTCATCCAATCCATACTTCTTTAACTTGCTGGCAAGAATACTGTGGGAGACCGTATCAAAAGCTTTGCTAAAGTCAAGATATATCACATCCACCGTTTTCCTCGTCTCCACAGAGCCAGTTATCTCATCATCGAGGGCAATCAGGTTGGTCAGGCATGACTTGCCCTTGATGAATCCATGTTGAATGTTCCTGATCACCTTCCTCTCTTCCAAGGGCTTCAAAATGAATTCCTTGAGGACCTGCTCTATGATTTTGCTGGGGCTAGTCTTAAGTTAGTCTCACTTAAGTTTTTCAGAGGAGAACTGAAGAACATCTCTACTTAGATTTCTTCCTCTGATATCCGTTATGAAGGCAGAGTGTAATTATCCAAGCTGGATCTTGGCCAGGCCATCTAGACTAATAATGCTTCCTTTGTTCAAAATGTTGTGGGATCCCTAATGATTAGGGCTGTCAATTAATCACAGTTAACTCACGCAATTAACTCAAAAAAAAAAATTAATCATGATTAATTGCAGTTTTAATTACATTGTTAAACAATAGAATACCAATTGAAGTTTATTAAATATTTTTGGATTTTTTTCTAGATTTTCAAATATATTGATTTTAAATACAACACAGAATACAGTCTACAGTGCTCACTTTATATTTTGATTACAAATATTTGCACTGTAAAAATTATAAAAAAAGAGACATAGTATTTTTCAATTCACCTCATACAAGTACTATAATGCAATCGCTTTATTGTGAAAGTGCAATTTACAAATGTATTTTTGTTTGTTTGTTACATAACTTAGGGTTACCATATTTTGTGCCTCCAAATGGAGGACACCCCCAGGGGCCTCGGCCCCGCCCCCAGCCCCGCCCCCGCCCCAACTCCGCCCCCTCCCAAAGTCTCCGCCCCCTCCCCTGCTTCCCGCGAACATTTAATTCGCGGGAAGCCTGTAGCAGGTAAGGGGCGGTGTGGGGGGAGGAGGCGCGGCCCAGGCTGGCCCCCCGGCGGCTCCAGCCTGGGTCGGCTCGGGCC
>NC_048309.1:22428729-22467844 GCF_013100865.1 Trachemys scripta elegans | reverse complement strand
CATATTTGAGCCCTTTTGGTACAGTTGATACTGATTTGGCTCTAGGGTGACCAGATAGCAAGTGTGAAAAATCAGGAGGGGGGGGGGGGGTAATAGGCGCTTACATAAGAAAAAGACCCAAACGCGATTTGGCTCCTGCACCAGGAGGTCTGAGTGAGTGTCACTGATCTAACATGTTCTCAAGCCCCATTTTCCCGACTTGGCCCAGCTGTAGCTTTCAATCATTATTGCTTGAAATATTTTCTCCTAGGTTTGTGCATAGCGAAATCCCCACTTACCGCATTTTACCCCTAAAAGTCCTTCCACGCCCCGCTATTAAAGATCAAGGCACAAAGCCCCTAGGAGCCTGCGCCTCGCCCTGCTCCCCCGGGCCCTGGGGTGCTGCCGGGCCGCCCCTCAGGGGAGGGGCCTTCTGGCTCCAACCTTAGCGCCCATCACCCTAGTCTCTGGGCGCCTCCTCTGGTGGGGGAGGGAGCGGCCGGGGCCCAAGGGGGCCCCCTGCTCCCCTACGACTCAGGGCTGGGAAGGGCATGGCCCAGAAAAGAACAACTGCGGCTAGCCCGCGGGACCGATGCTATGGCAACGGCCGGCCAATCACATAGCTCATCACGTGACACACAACCCCGCCCCTTGCAGTGGGCGGGGGGCGTCACTTCCTTTTTGACCTTTCACCCCAAGATGGCGGCGCCCGTGGGACCGATGAAGTTTTGGAAACCCGGTGAGGGGTGAACGGGCCCTGGAGGGAGGGAGCCACTGGGAAGCAAAGGTCGGGGATAGGTACCGCCGGTGCTAGTTCTCTCTGCTTCCCTTCGCCGGGACCTGGCCGTGCCGCCTGGCAGGAACCTCTTGGGCCTCCCCTCGTCCCACCTCCTATTGGCGCTGCCCGGGGCTGGGGCGAAGCTGTTCAGTTCTTACCCTTCCCCACCCCAGTGACCCGGAGCTGGTGACTTAATGGTCTGTAATTATTCCCCCTCCCCCAGTGTCTCAGGGTGGGTGGGGCATTTAGGTTCACCTTGAGCTGGCCGGGTTACAGTCCGGGCGCCCCCATCATCTGAGCTGCCGTTCTCCCTGGTCCTGCCTGGCCCCCGGTCAGCGGAGATGCTGAGGGCTGATGGGTCACGGAGTCTGAGCTCTGCTTGTGCAGCTGAGGGTGGGCTCTGGGCTGCAGGGTAAAGGCACATTGGCAGGGCTGCACTGGGGGCGCGGGTGGGAAGCGTGTGCTCCTGCTGCCTGGGTTGAAACTCCCCTGTGGATAAATAAGGTGGTGGGTCTTCAGGGATATCAATCAGGTATCTTTCACCAGCACTAAATTCATGTATACCTCTAAAATAAAATAGAATTAGTCATCTTGTAAGCAAGGGACTCCCAACCTTAACTATAGCAGCGCTGCAGCTCTTCTATAATAAAAGCAAAGCAGAGAGCAAATCTAACTGAAACACAAAACTCTTCCTGAAGGAATTATACCATCTTGTGCTTATACTCTGTATTTTGTGTGAGGATCTGAAAACAATTTACTATCACCCAGAGGTTCCAGTAATGCACTTGCCCAAAGCAGCAATGAGCTTATGGAAGAGCCAGAATATAGACTGGTTAATAGTAGAGAGAGAGGCAGAAACATTTTGAATTCAAATAGTCAATTTCCTGGGATATACTGAAGTCTCCTGTGTGTCCCAAATCCCCTGTAGCATGGTCACTGTACAAACACATGGGAAGACCCGGTTCATACACTGAAGATTAACAACCAGAAATGTATACGTTGCTGTAAAATTAATCTAAAAATGAGGGAGTCTCCCTCCAAATGGATGAGCCTTGGCAAGTTGAATTAATTTATTTAAATCCAGATGACTACCTGTCCAGTATGTCCAGGAGAGCGGTAACAGAAAACATATGGATGATTGGAGGAATTATTCCCTATCTTTCAGTTGGCATCCAAATGTTATATGATACTGATGTTTAAATCTCTGTCTACAATGGGGATTAAATTCTTATTGGAACCATTTTTAACCTTTCTTTAAACTGGTCTATGTTAAATACAAAATGTAAACAGTTTGTTGAATGTGGATGGGACCTGTCTGTTTAAAAGCAGAATTGAGCAAATATAGTTTAAATCCTTCTGTGGACATGGCCAATAATGTGCAACACAGATCCTACAAAATGAGGGACATCTCAACTGAATAGCAGAGGAGAAAACTGCAGATGATGCATTACCTTAATGAGAAAAATCTTCTCCCTTCCCTCACATGATTGAGCATTTCCAGCTGTCATTAGTTTCCCAGTTACATGTACTGGGAATAAATAGATTTATGAGCTCAATTTAGTGAGTGGCGTGGCTCATAAGCAAGTAGGGTTAAAAGTATACCTTAGAATTAATCTCAATCAAAAAGGTTCCATTGGAAGACTTATTCTAGCATTGTGTGTTGATGAAATTGATTTTTATTGCCTATTCCTGGTTTTAAATGAATAGAGGCATTCCTGGGAAAAACAGTGAATATGTCAAAAAACTTTTTTTAAAGCAGAAGAAAAGGAAAAAGAAAGGTGTCAAAAGTTAAGGCTTTTGTACATTTCTCATGAAATAGATGTCTCACAGAAGTTTTTAAAATTTTATTTGAAAGACACAGATATATTGTGCCATGTTAGGAGACTTTAAAAAATGGAGATTTACATTTAATTTGGAACAAGTTCCTGTTTGTTAAGCATTAACTACATATGTTTATTATTATTACGTTAGAGATGCTTAACAGCACATGTTAGAAGGCAGAGTTCCTTTTCCTAAAGAACTTATTTGTCTGAGTTAGACTGAGATATGCCAGGCAAATTTCTATCATCCTCCTATTAAAATTGTCTCATGTCATGTAGGCACGGAAGGTCCTGGTGTCAGTCTCACAGAAGAGAGGCAGAGTGCTGCTGAAAGTACTGGTGTTTCTGTCATCTATAATCCCTATGCATCTCTTTCAATTGAACAACAGAGACAAAAGTTACCAGTGTTTAAGGTACGAAAGAACTTTCTGATATGCTGAATCTCATGCCTGCTGTGTTTCTTTTATAAGTTGTTTTTGATCCTCTCTCTTAAACATCATTTTACAACATGAAAGTGATGTAATGGAAGTCACCATTCTTTTATTTTATGAAATTTATTCTTTGTGTTTACTAGATGTTGGCAAAAGTGAATCTGCTCTGTTTTATTACAACCTTTATGTGGATTTATGTTCAAATATTATATGTTGTGCATTGCATTGATGAAGTTTAATGAATTAATAATTCATACCTTATACTGAGTGTATGTCTATATGTGCATTGCTCTTTGCAGAAATGTATTGAAAATTCTGTTGTACAGATTTGTTCTCCTAACTTGAATATGTTTTGCCCTTCCAGCTTAGAAACCACATCCTTTATCTGGTGGAGAATTATCAGACACTGGTGATTGTTGGAGAAACAGGATGTGGAAAAAGTACTCAGATTCCACAAGTGAGTGTGCATGTAACTTAGCAAAATTGTATTCTTCCAGGAGATCTTACGTAGGCTGACAGCCAACTCTTGGGAATGGTGTAGAGACCTTATGGGGCAAGGGTGATACCTTAGGCCCAGTCCTGATATTGCAATCCACTGAGGTATGAGAGAGCCTTACACCTTGTCTCTCCCTTGATATCAGCCAACAAGTTCTGGCATTGACAGAACAAGGAGCAATGGTCTCAAGTTGCAGTGTGGGAGGTTTAGGTTGGATATTAGGAAAAACTTTTTCACTAGGAGGGTGGTGAAGCACTGGAATGTATTACCTAGGGAGGTGGTGGAATCTCCTGGTTTTTAAGGTCAGGCTTGACAAAGCCCTGGTTGGGATGATTTAATTGGGAATTGGTCCTGCTTTGAGTAGGGGGTTGGACTAGATGACCTCCTGAGGTCCCTTCCAACCCTGATATTCTATGATTGCAACAGCATAAAATCCTTCTGCCACATAACTTATTGGCCTATGTAACAAAGGACCATACTCAGGAATCAAACTTGGGTCCACAATTCCCACTGCAAAAAGCTCCTGCTCAACTAGGAGGCCAACTTTTCTGAAATTTATTACGCCTTCAGAATTCTTTTAAATTCATCACCATTTGTAAAGAAAAAATTTCGGTCAGGATCTTTCTAATTCTTTGGTCAAACAGTGACCATCTTTATTTCCTGTACTTCCTTGCCAGAAAATTGTAACATGAATGGGAGAAACATATTTGTATGGCACCTTTTCATATTCCATTAAAATATTAACCTTCTTCGAATGCTTGCACATGTCCATTCCACTTTAGGTGTGTATACGCCTCGAGCACAGTATATGGACATTTTTCTCTCAGTGATGCCTGTCAGGTCAGCTCTAGCGCTCTCTGGTGCCGCGTGCTCATGGCGCAGGTAAAAAAGGGAACGGTCAACCCCACGCCCACCTCAGTTCTTTCTTACTGCCTGTGATGGTTGCTGGAAGTGCTCTTCTTGCTACGACAAGCTGTACTCAGAAGTCTTCATTTTTCATCCATTTCCCCTGTTTCTTTCTTCACTACTTATTTATTTTTTGTTTGTACTGTAAATAGCTTTTGTACATAGTTTAGTTGGAGCTTCTTGCTTGTTAGTGGATTTTCATCTGCCCCTGGTGCCAAGGCATGCCTCAGTCACCAGGCTTCAAGTCCTGTGCCAAGCCTATGCCTTTGAGCAACCCGCATGCCAGTTGCTTAAAGTGCTTGGGTGAGGCTCATGTCCCGGACCATTGTCATAACTGCCGGGATTTTAATCCTCGTACGAAGAAGAACCGGGAGACCAGATTGAAATTCCTATTGATGGAAGAGGTACTCAGACCCTCTTCGGAGCCAAGCAAGTGAGACTCGGCCCTGAGTACTTCAGCGTCAGTGCAGAGTGCTCCTCCCACCAGGAGGGACTCTCAGTACCATTCCCTGTCACCGGTGCTGAGAAAGAAACATAAGAAGCAGCTGGCCAAAAGGGGGCATTCCCTGACTCAGAAAAAGGCCAAGCATGGGGAGCGCAGGAGTGCGACATGAGTCAGGTCACTGCCTTGCCCCCTCTCCATGTGCGGGTACCGTTGATTCCATCCTGTTTGCAGGCTCTGTTGAGTCCAGTACCAGATAAGCTGGTGCCGGAGGGACAGCAAGACTCCGGCGTGATCACGGTGTTGGCCACCCTGGAAACATTCATAGCAGCCAGATACTTGCTGGTGCTATTGGTACTGCCATCGCCGGCAGTGCAAGAGCTGGTGTTGGTGGTGTAGGTGAGCAGAAGGGAGCACGTCACCTCAAGCTGCTGCATGGTACCTGGCCCCTTGGTTCCATCTAGGGGGAAACTGTCCCTGCTATCCTTGATGCAGGCCTCCCCACCTTGGCACTGATCTCTGGAACCGATGAGTACCGCACCGCTATGGTTTCTGGAGGAAGGCTCATCATCTGAGTCAGAAGTGGGGTCAGATACCCAACAGATGGGTTGCTGTCGGTACCCTCCTGGTCAGACCTATGTGGTGAATAGACCTGGACGCAGGGGTACCTCCAAGTGCTTGATCCAGTAGGCACTGACCTGTGTCAAGGCAATGGCCATTTTGGAACCCTTGGGGTTTTCCCCTTATGTCAGGGGCACATTCCAGATGCTTATATTTGAAGGCTTCAGAGAGAAGGGTTCCTCCATCCCATCACACAGCACCTGACCTGGACTCTGGTACTGATCCTGGTACCGATCCATAGGACCTAGACCTGCGGGACACAGTCAGTGCAGAAGGAGAAGAGGAGGGCCCCTTGCCAGTGCAGGCTTCCTCCTCCTCCCTGGACAAGGCAGTGTCAGAGGCGGGCATCTCACACCCCCCCTCCCACACCCCCCCGGACAACTTCAAAGCTCATCAGGAGCTGATGAAGAGGTGGCCTTGAACTTAGGGCTGCATGTGGAGGTAGTCAAAGAATCCTCCCACAGCCTTGTCAACATCTTGGCTGCGGTAGGGCTGTCTAAAGTGGCTGTCTCTCAATGAGGCCATCGTGTGACCAGTTAAAGCCTTGTGGCAAACCCCGTCCTCCCTGCCATCTGCCTCAAAGAGAGCTGAGAAAAAGTACCTTGTTCCTGCCCAAAGGTATGAGTACTTGTACTCCTCCTCTCACCCTCCCACCCCCCGTTGTGGTCCCTGGTGGTCTCAGCAGCCAACAAAAGGGAGAGACAGGAGCTGCATGGAGAAACCCCTAAGGCGAAGGACTCAGAGACTTATTTGGTAGAAGGTTTATTCTACAGGAGGTTTAAAGCTCTGCATATCCAGCCAACAGGCGTTATTAGGGAGATACAATTTTAATGTCTGGGACTTGCTTCTCCAGGAGTCCAGGCAGCACTTCTCTGCACTGGTAGAAGAATGGAAGTCAATAGCCAGGGCCTCTCTGCAAGCTGCTCTGGACACAGCAGACTTGGTAACTAGATCCATGGCCTCAACTGTGGCCGTGTGCAGCTGTTCTTGGCTGCAGTCCTTAGGCCTGCCGACGGAGATCCAGCAGTCTCTCCAGGACCTTCCGTTTGACAGGACCTCACTCTTCTCAGGGCAGAAAGATGCAAAGCTCCATGGACTGAAGGACTCCAGAGCTACCCTCAAGTCCCTGGGCCTCTACACCCTAGTGCCTTTGAGGAAGCATTTCAGGCCTCAGCAGAGCACCCGTTTCTATGCTTCACCATCCCTCCATGACCTTCAAAAGAAAGCAGGGGTTTTACACGCAGGCAGCTACCTCCATACACCTCAGCATCTGTACCCGCCCCAGCCAGATACCTGGGGGGGCTCTAAAGAAAACATTTGATGGGACACCCTAGGGAGGTACAGAGTCAGCCGGTCCCTTTATATATTCATGAGCATGCCGCCCCAGAGGGTGCTAGAGCCAACCCAATGGGTACCACTGAGGGAAAAATTTTCGGCGACTGTGCTCAAGGCACACATACGCCTAACATGGATTGGACATGTGCAACACATCCGAAGTATAACAGTTACAGAAATTTTGTAGCTGTTTTTTTGTGACAAATATTATAAAAAACAACAACCATATTTGCTAAGTATAGAAAATCAGCTCTTCTTGCCACATGGCTACAAAACTAGTGAGGTATATTAACTGCTTCAGCATGAGTACTTGACTAATGCTATTCAGACATTTTTCCTGAGACAGGACTACTAAATGAGAGGGGCAGGGAAGGAATCACTAAGAAGAAATACTTACAGTTGTGAATCTTCTCGCATCTCAATATCTTAAAATGCTTTCTAAATGCTAATATACCTGTGAGGTAGGGGTATAGTAGTATACGTATTTTATAGTGGGGTCAACTAATGCACAAAATCTTCGTTTTTTTACCTGCGGTGTCACAAAGAGTCGATGTCAGAACCAGGAATAAATCTTAGAAGCCCTGATATCCAGTACCATGTTTTAAGTGCTGGATGCATTGTGTCATGTATGACTAATTAATTTCCTGTCTTCAATGTTTGTTTGCAGTATCTAGCAGAAGCTGGCTGGACAGCCGAAGGGAGAGTAGTGGGAGTGACGCAGCCTCGCAGAGTTGCTGCTGTTTCAGTGAGTTCTTTCTTTTTTGCTGTAAAAATTAACATTGTTGCAGCTTCAAGTTTAAATGATTCTTCTACTGATTCTCCTTAAGCAGAATGTTCAAAAGTTCTAAATTCAATAAAAATTGTACAGTTTCAGATCTGGCCTTACCATAGAAAATTTTTACTAGTCCACATTGGTTCAGGTTAATTTACTAGCAATTTCCTTTGAATGGATTGTTTGTATCAAGTTATATAACTGAACATTAGTTTCCATTTATCTGCATCACTAAACTAGTGGAGAGACAAGGTGGGTGAGGTAATATCTTTTATTGGATCAACTTTTGTTGCTCTTCTCTGTACTTTTTCCAGTTCCACTATATCCTTTTTGAGATGGGGTGACCAGAACTGGGCACAGTATTCCAGATGTGGATGTACCGTGGGTTTATATAGTGGCATTATGATATTTTCTGTCTTATTATCTGTCCCTTTCCTAATGGTTCCTAACATTGTTAGCCTTTTTGATCCTTTAGTGACTTGTCTTTCTAAGATTCTTCCATTCTCTCTTGTATGAACTGGTTGCATTCACTGCTAGTTTGGTAGCATCCCCTTTCTCTGTACCACATAGAATTGTATGTACCTCAGTCATGTTCCCTTCTTGAGGTCCTCTTTTCTAATGACTATAAACCTAATTTTCACAACATCTCAGAACATATGGGACATTTTGTTTTTGTTGCCCTTTTCTGTATCTTTACATTCAATATCCTTCCTGTAGCAAAGTCCCCATTACTCAATATGGGCTCTTCCTGCCTTTAATAATGCTTCCATGATCATTTCTACTGAGTTGTGCTCTTTTCTTCTGATATGCCCTTGTTCTTCTCTTAACTGCTGCCAGACGTTGCGTTTATGTCCACTGTAGCATTCTCCCCTCAGCCACAATTGTTTTCTTCATCTGTGTTTTGCAGCTTCTGACCATTTCATACACAGACCTCTTTGCTATTCTATATCATGTCCTAATTTCTTTACATTACATTGTATGTGCCACCTGTCAACTTGTACCTATGGTAATATGCTGTCTTAGAAAAATTAATGCTTGGTGGATTCCTGTTGCATTTTCATACTGGATCAGATCATTTATCTATCTAGTCCAGCATCCTGCCTCCAGCAGTGACCTGAGTCTAGTGCTTCTAGAGGGATGCTCCCCTCCATCTTTTCTCTCTCAACCTCCATCTAATATGCCTTCCTGACTGTGTAATTCTGTACCTGACAGACTCTGTATATTGTAAAGATTTATGTTAAATTATAATCTGTGTTCTCAGTGGTACCTCTGCTTTTACCCCCTTTCCTTTTAAGGCTCAAAGACTGAGATTGCTTGATTGTAGTTTAGCATATTGCCACAGTGGGGTCTCAAGCTGGGAACACCCTTGAAATTTCTCCTGACTGGCCATTTGAGGGGGCTGGGAGGCATGGTTGGTGTTATTTATTACTTTGACGGGTTGAAATGGATTTTTTTAAAGAAGACTGTTCATCTGCTCTCCTCACTAGAGGATAGACATTGCCAGAGGGGAAAGAGGAAGTTGCAGAGCTATAAAGGGGAAATAATTTAGAAACTTTAGGACTTCTGTTTGAATTAGCTTTGCATTGTCAGCCCTGGTTATCTGCTTGAATGCTTGGTTTGAGAGAGGAAGGGAGCTGAGAAGATCCCATCTGAAGTAATGGGTTCATGAAGGAATTCATGGAAGAGAGAATAATAGAGAAAATGGGCGATTGAGAGAAATTCATTTTTATGTGCAGGGCAGAGACAAACATACACATGTGGAGATTATTTTTAAAGCCTGTCGAAACGATTTAAAGAGTGTAATTCAAATGACTGTTGAAAACAATGTAATTTTGACCAAATTAATAGGATTAAAATGCACATTGTTTAGTTTTTCATTAAAAGTAGGTGTTGGACAGTAGATCTCTGGGTTCAGAAAACCAATAATATAGAATAGGATCTGCTTAATCAAGATTGGAGCTTTCATTCCTAGGCTGTTGGTTTAAAATGGCCCAAGTTGGTAGTGTCCCATAGTCATTGCCGTCTGATAGTCATAAAGTGACACATGAAAAATATTTAGTCAGTTCACTTCCTGTGTGTCACTATCACAAAATCGCCATCAAAACTAGTTGGTACACAGTCTCGGGAGAGAGGCCAACTATTGGAAAGACCATGAAGACAGAGCTACCCTTTTCCCTCACGAGTGGTTGTCCCAGTTGTCACATTGGCAAAACAATTGTGGATTAGCTTGAATTACTTCTGCCTGTTCTCTATCTGTCCGATGGATAGAAGATTCTATACTCAGAATTTTTTTTTTTTTAGCGATATTGTCATTTTATAAGAAATCGGTCAGTGCTGGGTCAGTTGAGGGACAAATGGGAATAATTGATTATTTAATTATAATACTAAACATATTTGCTTAGATCTCTCCTTCCATTTTGCGTCACTTGTATTGTTGGCCTCTGATTCTGCAATTGATAGTGTGCAGCAGGCTGCTGTATGCGTATGGACCTGTGAGGACACAGCAATCTGCCTGCGTACTATCAGTTTTCAGACAGGGAGCTTAGACTGCAAGTTCTCTTGGGTAGGGATTGTTTGTTTCTAGGTGTGTGTACAATACGTAGCACAAATGTGCCTCAGTTCTAATTTAAAGATTTTATTTTAAAAGCATTTGTAAAATAGAAGACCAATAGAAATGCATTGACAGTTTATGTAAATTTCCAGTGCAAGCTGTTTTTAATTAAACGTTCCCTTGCAGTGTTTGAAACACAAACATTACAGCACTGCGGACCTGCAGGTGAAACTGAGTGTAAACAGAAAGTGAATTGGGCAGAAAAGATTTTTTTCATCGTCCAAGCTGAGAGAAATGCAAAAAGTCTATAAATAAGTAAATTGGATTTTTAAATTTGTTTTTTAGGTGTTAGTAGCATACGTAAAGAAATTTGGCTTACAACATATGATTTTTTAAGTTGATCGTATCTCTTTTTAAACAAATTGGGCACATGATTTCTAGATTTAAGAAAACATTTTCAGCAACTGTATGCACAAATTAGGCATGGGTCTAAACTGTTTACAAATGTGTGACTCATTTTCTGGAGTGGTTACTTTGACATTTTAAGTTTGAACCTTACATTAATGTCTTCAGTCTTCATCAGTAAAAGATTAGGTATCAGAACTGAGCACTCCAGTCCTTCCCTTGGTTTTTGGGCCAACTTAGATCCACCATTGATTAAAATAGTAGTTTTAGAGCAGAACTTGCCCACCTTCCCTACATACATAAACACACACAAATGTGCACATGCTCTCTCTCTCTCTCAAGATTGCTGGCAACCCCGATGAAATTTTCTGAAATTGGCATATTATAAATAAGGTATAAATTGGAAGTATCCATTAAATGTGTGAAGACTTTGGCTTGGTCTACACTAAACCCCCAAATCGAACTAAGGTACGCAACTTCAGCTACGTGAATAACGTAGCTGAAGTCGACATACCTTAGTTCGAACTTACCCCCGTCCAGACCCGGCAGGCAGGCTCCCCCGTCGACTCCGCGTACTCCTCGCGGCGAGCAGGATTACCGGAGTCGACGGGGAGCACTTCTGAGTTCGATTTATCGCGTCCAGACTAGACGCGATAAATCGAACCCAGAAGTTCGATTGCCTGCCGCCGAACCAGCGCGGTAAGTATAGACAAGCCCTTTTATAATAATTATTACTGCAAAACATTGACTGAAGACATGAAAAAATATTGACAAACCTCATGTCCATATTTACCAGTGTTGATCATGTGGAAAGAAGTCTGGTTGAGCAGCCATGAATGTTACCACAAACAATAAATTACAGGTATTTTTCCATTTATCCCAATAGGAAATTCAGCTAAAGCTGATATTTCAGAGGTTATAAATGTTTGCACCAGACAGGGTTGCTGTTAATTGACTCAGCATGTTTGCAAACATAAAATATTTGTCCTCGCAGAAAAAGACAGTAAAGATGCTGTCCATGTGCATATGATTTTGCAAGCGATAACTTGTTCCTTTTTCATGGCCACCTGACTTGGATTCATGCAGTCTATTGAAATAACTTTTAAAAATTCAGTTTCAAATATTCAAGCGTGGTTTTTTTTGGTTAGTGGAGGTTGTTTCCCTCCATTCTTTAGTGCCTTTATTTTGAATTTGATAGTGAACGCTGTAATCTCAGGATTACCGGAGAAAGATTGTATTTTGATTAGCAGTGCAGTTACCAAAGTGCATAGGCCTGGTAATCAAACTGTGGATTTCTGACTCCCCTTTCCCTGTTTTTCCCACTAGAAGTGCCAAATTACTCAAACTAAAATAATCTAAAAAAATCTTTTATGTGCCCTGTCTGCTGCAAGGTGGTTTAGGAAGCCTCTGCCTCCAAGCTTGGGCAATGGGCCGTGTGTGTTTGTTACTCTGTCCTTCCCTCAGCTTTCTGTCTGTTTTGAGGGGCAGTCTCTTTCCCATGTTTTCCGTTTGAGTTCTCTATCACAGAAGATAGCTCCATAGCTTTCTTAAGCAAAAGCAGAGTGAAACTGATCTGTTTGTTGTTGGTTTCACTGTTATCTACAAGTAAAGTGACCATTTATCCTGTTTTTTTCATCTGGTGTTCTAATAATTTTTTTGGAAAAACTGAAATGTCATGTTTTTTTTTAAAATTTAATTAATCCTACTGTTTTTTAAAGTAACTACAGAATGTTTGTTCAGGACATATTGCTATACAGAGCAGAATTTGAGTCCAGTGGAATCAGTGCAAATGACAGTATTTTCACACTCCACATTTCCTACTTCTCTTCCCCCCCTTCCCCCCCCCCAACTCCCAAACAAGGCTACGAAAAGGAGGTGGTTTACAACAGATTTCCATTGTACCGTTTCAGTTGCATTGCAAAACCTCTCTTCTCTTAGGTTGCAGGCCGAGTGGCTGAAGAAAGGGGCGCAGTGCTGGGTCATGAAGTTGGATATTGTATTCGATTTGATGACTGCACAGACCCACAGGCTACAAGAATTAAGGTGAAACTTAAGCAGAGTGCCGGTATCCTGAAATGGTTAGCTGAAGCTCTCAAAGTGCATTTGTGAACATTAAGTAAGCTTTGTAACACCCAATGAGTGGAACAGATAGTACTATACCCATTTTGCATATTGTGAAACTGAGTCACAGAATGGTGAATTGCACAGAATAATACAGTGGGTTAGTAGAAGAATGAGGAACAGGCTCTGAGGTCCCTGCCACAGTCATTAGTCACACTGCCTTCAATATTTTTAAAGTTTAATAAAGGAAGTGGTATAGTGCTGTATTAAATCCTTATTTCTGGGATGGTGGGTTAGTTTATTGAAAGGAGTATTTTTTTTTAAGGGATATAACTTGAATTTTCAGTCTTAATTTTGTATTTTTTTTTTGCTCATTGTTAAGGACTTTGTCAGCTTATGTAAGGTTCTTGATTCTATCCTCTTTGTGTGTTTGCATATGTTTAAAATGTTTAAATGTTTATTTAAATCTTAATAAAATGAATAGAACATTATGTTCTATTCTGCTAATATCAGCCGCCACCACTCTAAACCCAAAGGAGCTTTTCAAGGTGGTTATGATCAGATATTGCTCCAGTGCTAGTGTAACCCGAGATACCAGTGAAGTGGAAAGGAAGGGCTGCAATGAATTGAAGCTAGGCTATCCTAGCCACCTTAAAGATAAAATTAGATTGAGAGAATGAACAAACTAGCTGAAGGTGACTTCATGTGGGCTGTAGCTTTCTGGTATCCCCCCATCACAGCTTTGTTCTGTTATCACATTGGGGAATATTGCAATTATTTATGCTATGTGGAGAAGAGAGTTTGTTTTATTTTCTATGGAATAACAACAGTGAATAGGATTTATCTAATACTTTACCTTTATTAAAAGTATTGTCAAAAGCTTGAATAATTCAAAGTAATTTTAAAAAGCAATATAAAACAATAGGAGGACGTGTATTTACAAAACAGTTCTTAAATATTTTTTAGTATTTGGGTGCTTATGGGATTGGTAAGGGAAGAAATATGGAGCCTTTTGACTCAAAGTCATCAGTTCATATCTAGGTCAGGGCCGTGTCCAACTCATGAGTAAACTGAAAAGGTTTTGTTTCTAAGTCCAGAGTAGCTGTTTTTGTGAAAAGATTGTGGTTTCATTAGCTAAGAGGAAAATGTCCATATCACAAAACATCATCTGTACTCTGATCTGAGCTACCTGACACTTGTTAAGCAGTTTCCTTAGAGGTACCGACAACTGAGCGGGTACAGAGAATGAAGAAGCTTTTCACTCTATACATGTGGCATTCTTTAAGGCAGGTTGAGGCATGATGGCAGGCCAGAATGAGGAACTGCTGTCTTTAGTGCTGTCAGTCCATGTTTTTGCACAAGAACGAACTTAATTTATAAAAAATTAAATATGAATTTCTTACACAAATTTGATCTGCTTATACTTGGATTGATTTGGTGTCCCTTACTTGTAGCTCTTACTATTTTTCAGTACTAGCGGTCAGAAGCACATGTCTGTAGCTGACACTGCAGAGCATGAAAGGCACATAGAAAATGTGTCAAAGGCAATATAAATAGAATTTTGTAATCCAGAATACTTGTTAGTTTCTTACAAACAGGTAATATAAATAGCCTATCCAGCTGAATGTGAGCCTAGAGGTAGGCTATAGATGACTCATTTTTCTTGGTGTTTGATTTTAGTTTCTGACCGATGGTATGCTGGTGAGGGAGATGATGGCTGACCCACTACTAACGAGATACAGGTAAAGACATGTTACATGGAGCAGATCCTTGCTGATGACTGGCAGACCCATAGCAAATGTCTGAATTTTTTTCCGGCTAAAAGGCAGTTAATAAACATCCCAGAGACTGAAGCTGATCTTGGCATTTGAATGTCAGCCTTATTAGGGAATTATAGGAAATAATATACATGCAAACAGTGCCCCACCTTTGGAAGGTTTCTAAGGTACCCAAGTAAACCTGGGTAACCTAGCCCAGTGGAGGGTTTGCTTTTGTTCGTTTAAAGTTGAACATCTTCTCCTCTGACTATGGTCACAAGCAGCCATTGGACAAATGCACCCTCGCTCGTATCTGAATCTCTGCCTCACAGAACCACTATGCAACACAGCACCACTTAGTGCCTGCTTCAGGAGGTCAAGAACCAGCAGCAGAGCTGTGGGAGGAAGCTTGCGTACTGTAGCATATGCTACACTAAATTCAGGGGAGTGCATGAAACAAAGACTTGGCATAAGTACAATTCTGAGCATTTTGTTTCAGTCCAGAAACATTTAAGCAGAGTCAAGAAATAAGCCCCCCTGAAAAATGAGGTGTATAGTAGAAAGGGAAAACACCTACCTTACAACAAGGGTGTACTTTGAAAAAGTCTCTGTGGGTGGGTAGGGAGGCAGTGGTAGAATTCAGTTTAGGTTTGGTTTTTTTTTCAGTTTCTTTCAGCTCAAATCATTTTTTTTCCTTACTGCCATCCCTGCAGACACAATCTGAAAGTCAAGCTGGGTTCATTGAAGCCCGTGCATCAGTAACAATAATTTGCAACCAAAATTTAGTTAATCATTATTATCCACAAACCAGAATAGAATACAGCTCATGCTTGTATAGCTGTACTGGCTCTGCAGGGTCAACAAGAGTAAAAACTTGTTTTGGCTGGTTGACTAAAGAGCTGCAGTTTTTAATATAGTGACTTTTCAGAGCAGAACTGCACTTTCACTGTAGCGTAAACTGAGCTACTGAGAAGATGGGGCAAAGGAAAATCAAAAGAGGAAAAGCAGCAGACCACGCCCCTAATGCAAAAATAAATGTTGCTGAGAAGCATCTTTGGATGCAATGGCTTTGTTAGTAGGGATAAATGAATCTCATGGAATTTGCTGTTCTGTTAACGTCTCACTCTTGTTTGGGTTGCTAAATTAGTTTGCAAATCATTTTGTTTGCTAATTTAAACCCAAGTTTCCCCTCAGGATTATCACTAAAAAACTAACAAAATCCGTAGTGCCAGGAAAGTCTGTATTGTGTATTAAGGATAGAAGAAATTCCCTCTTCCACCTCTTCAAAAAACTAGCTGGCATTGATGATGCTTAATATACAGCCTGTGTTCTATTTCCCCCTCCTGTTTCTTTTCCCTCCCCACTTCATTCCATGTTTCAATCTTTATTCTCCCTCCTCACACACATACACAGGATTGTTTTTTCTCTCTCTGCTCCTCTTCTCTCCACAATCTCACTGAAGTAGAATGTGAACAGTAACATCTGAGTAAGCTTTCAAACCCATGATATTCAAGAAGGTTTAAAATTAGGCAAAAGAAGCTTGCCTATCCCTACTTGTAACGCCTGGTGTTATGGTTAGTAAATTAAAGCATTATCACTGGTAATTTGCTGCATTTCCCTCTGTTTTTGAGAGGATTTTAGTTACAAGCATACGTTGACTTTAATGAGTGATGTGCCTAAAATTCCAGGCACTTCTCTGAAAGTGTAGGGATTTTGAGACAGGATGTCTTGGTTCCAAAGGCAATCAGATCTGATTATTGAAACCTTGTCTTTCTGTTTTAACAGTGTCCTCATGCTGGATGAAGCCCATGAAAGAACCCTGTATACAGACATTGCCATCGGTTTGTTAAAAAAGGTTATTCCTCACTAGCTTCCCTTTTTCGTTTTTGTTTTGATTTTCACCATTAATCCTTTAATCCTGCTGCACGGCTTGGTGGCCCTGTTGGGAAAAGTTTCATGAGCAAAGGTTTATAATGCATCTATTGGTCTAAACCCTCTCTTTATACACAGCTTTCTGCCTTCCCCAGCTGGCGCTCAGGTTCCACCCTGTTGCCTCCACAACACATAACTCCTCTTTTCTTTTATCCCACATGGGCATAAAGTAAATCTGTTTCCATGGCAGCTGATAGTGCTTCCCTATGAGCGATCTGGTGTGAAGTGATTTGTATCCTTGGAAATACTTTCTCCTGATTTTTCTGGCATGAGGAATAGGATTACTGAGATCATTCTGGAACAGGCACCAGTTAGCCTATCCCAGTGTTTGAAAAGAGTCTTGCACAGTCCTTGCTGGATGAGCTTTAACTCATTCAGTTGTTTTGTGGCTTGTTAAGTATTTGTAACTAAGGGTAGGTCTATACTTACCTACGGGTCCGGCGGTAAGCAGTCGATCTTCTGGGATCGATCCCGGAAGTGCTCACCGTCGACGCTGGTACTCCAGCTTGG
The DNA here is from genome assembly GCF_013100865.1 of Trachemys scripta elegans. Lineage (NCBI taxonomy): Eukaryota > Metazoa > Chordata > Testudines > Emydidae > Trachemys > Trachemys scripta. The sequence goes on along the minus strand of NC_048309.1, from coordinate 22,451,048 downwards.
TGAGAGGAGTACGCGGCATCGACGGGGGAGCCTGCCTGCCGCGTCTGGACCCGCGGTAAGTTCGAACTAAGGTACTTCGAATTCAGCTACATTATTAACGTAGCTGAATTTGCGTACCTTAGTTCGAAATGGGGAGTTAGTGTGGACCAGGCCTAAGAGTCAATGATGGTCAGGATGTTGTAGGACATCTAACGTCTGTTAATCATTCCTGGGTGAGTGGCATTTCTCCATTAATTTCTTACTGTCTGTCTTAGATTCAGAAGAAACGAGGGGATCTTCGAGTGATCGTAGCATCAGCCACACTGGATGCAGAGGTACAGTTTACGAGTTTGTTTTAAAAATTAAGTGAGCTCAAGTGGAAGTTTCACTTCTAGCAGTAAAGACATCTCGTCCTACGTGGTCTGCTTATCTGGAGAATTGTCTGAATGGTGGTGATGGGCAAAAAGAACCTACAAGTAGTGAAATTGCTGTGTTTCTATTTCTTTGCAGTTTTGTTTGTTATGTAAGCTCATTTTTTGGCAGGTTATTTTAATATGAATCAGTTTCTGTCATGTATTTGTGGCTATTTCTTTCCTAAATGGCTGTTTTTATTTAAAGATGTTCCTGCTGCTTAATCTAGCTTGTTTCCTGTCTAATAAAACCCAAAGACTTAAGCCCTATATTGGTGATGACAAATTGACACAATCATTGATTATTAAAAATGTAAGATTATTAAATGATCTTCTGCAGTAGAACCTTACTATTTCTCACTAGTAACTCAACAGCCCGTTGAGAATTATAGAATTTAGCTAATAGCAAATAAACACAAAGTAAGACTAATGCATCAAAAAAAATCTATATTGTTCATTTAGCATTTAAATTTAAGTTAGTGCCGATAATGTGCCATACTTGGTAATATTCTACATGTATATTGGAATATATTTTGTAAAAGTATGAGATAGCATTACAATACTCCATTAAATCTTTGAGGAGTTGTATACTATCAAAAAAGTGTTAAATTTCAAATATCTTGTAGGTAAGAGAGAGACATATTAGCCATGTATTTATATGTGACTTAGATATATTATATCTAAGTATATACATTATATTTATATACAGTATATTTGTTACACATTTGTTATTAAATGGATATATTTTGAAACCTTGAGATGTAGTTAACTGCAATAATTACGGAATCCCTTATGTTCTTAATGTATTGTGGATAACACATATGTAAGCAATTTAATATATTAAATTAATCCATTAATAATTAACATGTTTTAATAAATATTAATCAATTCCTTTCCGAAACACTTTAACTCTGATTTTTAAAAAGAGAGATCCATGGTCTGCATGTGCTTGATTACTGTGACTGAATGTGTAAATTGTTAGTTCAGCTGTAGGTGTACAAAAGTAGGCACATAATAACTACACAAAAGAGTTCTAGGCAGGGATTTCCAAAGGGTCTCAAGTGATTTAAATACCCAACTTCCACTGAGACTAAATAGGATTTGGGCACCAAAACCCTAGGCTTAATTTTAAAAAAACAAGGACTTCAACTTTATTAAAATAACAAATTGTCAGGTTTGGAAAGATGCAAGTGACATTAACTTGACATTCTTCAGTATTCTCTGGGGTCTGCCTCAGTTCTTTCAAAAACGGACTTAAAATGGAAAATTTTTTATTTGCTTTATCAAGAAATTTAGAGATTTCTTCAATCAAAATGAGACCAACGACCCCAGTAGGGATACCAGCATGATCCTTACCGTGGAAGGGAGAACATTTCCGGTGGACATTTTTTACATACAGAGGTCTGTTCCTGTTTAATCCTTGTAAGTGGTGACTAGAGAAATATGCACCTATGACTTCAGATTACCTAGTTAGTGTCTGGGGAGTTCTCTGGGGGGAATTCAGTTATTAAGGGGACTTCAGTCATGCTTTCAAAATATTACTACATGGTTTCGGTACTAACACATTAAGGTTGTAAAACTAAAATTGTTTTGCAGTTGAATGTGTCTTTCTCCTATTTTGTGAGCATCAGGAGCAGACTTCAGTGGAGAAGGGCTTCAGGAACCTTCCCCTGTTCCCTTCTCCTCTGGAGCAGACTTCAGACAAGTGCTGCAGGGACTCAGTGGCATCTTCATGCTTCTCCTTCCCTTGAGGGTGCAAGCCCAGTATTATTTCATTATTTACCTCCCCTCCCTCCACAGAAGGGATATGGGCAAACCTGGCAGAAGCTTCGTGCTCCCTCTCCTCCACAGAATGGGATGGACAGGTCTGATGGCAGCAGTCAGCTCTTTTACCCTACGCGTATACAGTGCTTAGTTTGCATTTTTGTTGATCAAAGAACTGTGGGTGTGATTGGTACATTGTCACATATTAGTGAGTTATGTACCCCTCACCCCAATGCTGTTTGCTCCAGATGCTATTGGGGGATGCTTAAAATGAAACAGTAGTAATAATGAACTGCAAGGAGAAGAACATCTAAGAAGTAAAGGAATTGCTACTTAAATCTAGGTAACAGTCTCATCATGCACCATGCTGGGGATGAACTACTGCACCTTCTAAGCATCATCACCACTTGTGCTGCATTTGGGTTTTATCTAAAGATCTCCCATTCAACTAATGGCCATCCCCCACCTTCAGCACATTGTGGCCTGGCTACCATGACGAGACATACAGTCTAAGTTACAGACAAATTGGTGGGTCTGGATTTTTGGTTTTCCCTCGGTTTGCTTTGAAAGAAATGTGTCTAGCCTCTTACAAATAAGTCTTTTCTCAATAATGTCTAAATTCTACAGGTGAGTTACACACCTCTGGGGGAGAAAAGGTTTCTAAAGGAAACCCGGGCAGCCCCTTGGTATCAGTGGGGTCACTCAGATAGCAGTCCATTACGATCAGATGTTCAAACGAGCCTTCTAATTTATGCACCTCCCTCTTTGAGTACCTGTTAACTCACATTTGTACAAACACGCCTTGACATGTTATCACATTTAGTATGGGAAAATGTCACTCTTCCTGCATGTAAATGGAAGCATATCCAAATTTTACAATGGTCCTATAAAATAAAGCCTGTAGAATATTAGGAAATGGAAATGCTTATGGCCAGATTTTCAAAAAAATTGCATACAAGACTTAGGCAATTAGGAGCCTTTCTGAGTGCATTTGCAGTAAACAGTTTCACCATTGTTTGAAAATTTAGCCCATAGTATTTGCACTAGAATTTCACCTGAGTGAGTTGCTTGTCATCTGTTAGGAAACAAAAATATTTAAAATATTGCTTTTTATGTATACTTTTACTATAAAAAGCATCATACATTTTTGTAAAAGCTTATGATAGTATGAAGGGAACAAATGGGATGCTTCTGATTTGGTGGATATGGGATACAGGAAGGCCCAAGGGTTGACTGGTTAATTTCATGGAGATACATAATGAATTAAATGAATACATAACTGATTTGTAGTGTCTATGCAAAGTTAACAGTTTGTTCCTTTCTTACTAAAGAGAGAAGATTGTATTGGTCCATGTATTTAAGTTTTGGTTGGTTGTTTGTTTTCCACAGCCCTGTTCCGGATTATGTCAAATCAGCTGTGGAAACTGTGATGAAAATTCACCAGACAGAGAGTGATGGAGATATATTGGCATTTTTAACTGGCCAGGTACAGACAAAAGGGACGCTGTTCTTTTTTGCTTAAAGTCTCTTCTTCGATGTATGCTGGAATTTTCAAAGCACTCATCCTTGGTATAACTCTGCTTCCATTAAAGGCACTGAAGTGAATGGAGCAGGGTTAGGCCAACGCTGAGCCCTTCTGAAAATCTTACCTGCAGAGTAAATTAGATTTCTCAAAGTCAAACACTTGGTGCTATGGTGAGTTATGTCCTTTGATGTTACGGTGCACTTTCATTCTCACTATCCAGAGAAACAATGCAAAACTTTTACGTACTAGTCTAACTCACCAAGTTATTAAAATGCCAGTAAATCCTCATTAATCAGTAGAAATTCCAACTGTGGTGACTATTAAGTTTTTAAGTTTGTGAGATTGTGTCAGTTAAGTTAAATATCTTTAAAATGACTTGACCAGTAATATTTCAACCTAGCTGGTACTTCAGATAAAGAAATATTTTCCAACTTGCTTTTTAATTCCTGCTATTGTATAGATTTTAATCCCCTTCTGACAAGCTTTTTATTACTCTATATGGGTGCTATGGAACAATGTGACTGCAAAGCCAACAACTGTACAGTAACTATTGCTACCTTGTTAGTGTAGGTTCCTACTTCAGATCTGAGCAATTTGGGGCAGGGACTTTATCTTACTAGGGGTTTATGTACACATGAATTTATTCAGGAATAGCAGAATAGGTGTCCACAAATGGAATTATTCAGGAATAGCTATTGCACTTTAAATTAATATCCTACCTTAATTGAAATTAACTTTCAAGTGTGGTCAAGTCCTATCCATGTGTTTGTATAGCGCATAGCACCAAGGGGGCCCTGATCTCAGGTGGGTCTTCTAGGTGGTACTGTGATGCACAATAATAATAAAAGTGGTTTAGCCAGTCGTAAGCCACCTGCGGTCCGTGGGTCGTATGTAACCCATCAGGATAAACTGATTGCAGGCCGCGAGACATTTTGCTGACGTTGACCGTCTGCAGGCAACCCTAACCTGCAGCTCCGATTGGCTGGGAATGGAGCCCTAACCCTAATCACTGGGAGGTGCGGGGGAGCCATGCCTGCAGATGGTCAACGTCAGCAAAATGTCTCACCTCCTGCAATCAGATTACCCTGATGGGCCGCATGCGGCCCACAGGTTGCCCACCACTGGGTTTAGCTATCCTGTGTTAGGAGTGGGAAAGGTTGCAGGTGAAGGAAGCCTGTTGCTGTCTTGCATGCCAAATTTCTTGTTTAGTGCAATGTCTTTTCCTGACCATGTAAATAAAGGGAACAAGCAAAACATTATGGGTAACATATTCACATCTCATTTTATTTCTTTTTAGATTGTTTACATGCTTTTCTTTTAGGGGTTGAATTGGGCTGTCTCAAGGAAGCTAGGCAAATTGGTGCTATTTGTAGTGGCTGACATCTTGTGCTCCAGATTTCAAGCTTTTTTTAAAGAAAAATTCTCTAGCCGCTATTGTTGCTAAATTAAGTTTTGAAAAACCGAGCTAATTGATGCAGTGGTGTTTTGTCTCAGTTTGCAGGCAGCCTGAAACAAAAGTTTTGAAAGGAGTCAAATGCCATTAATTTCAGTTGGGTCCAAAATCTGAAGCTAAGGCAGTTCAGATGTCAGTATTGTTAACTATTTCACTCCTGATCAAAGCATAAAAGAGAGAAGAGGGATGATTGCAATATGAAGTTCTTCACAATCTAGTAACAAGATACTAGCGACAAACTTTGTGTATACCTTTTTCTTATGCAACTGGGAGTGAGTTGTGCAATTTTAAGGCTTAATCTCTGTTGGTCTGTCTTCTGGTTTGATATGTATGGTTCTAGGAGGAGGTGGAGACCATCGTTTCTATGCTAATAGAACAGGCTCGAGTCCTTTCTCGCTCTGGGATGAAGAAACACCTTCGTGTTCTTCCCATGTATGCTGGGCTGCCTTCCTCGGAGCAGATGAAAGTGTTTGAGAGAGTTTCACACAGTGTCAGAAAGGTAAGGCTGCCATATATAATACTGCTATAGTGCCTGTCATCCAGAAGGGTTATAGATTGTGAAGATACTGCCCACCCATCCTTAGAATGAAGCAATTTCTGAGTTTGCTCTAAGCAGTCTTTATGCACCAGCTATCATTGCCTATCAGTTTTCAGAAGGCAAGTGAAGACTATCAGTATAGAGGGAATCATTTCATGTTCAGTGACTGCAGACTCTTCTGGCTTCCTTCTATTTCTTCCACCTTCTCAGTCTCCCCAAAATGTGATGGTTATAATCATCTTTCCCTTCCATCCACCTGATCAGTTTCTCCATTCTTAAGTCTCTGCACCGGCTCCCGTGGTGTTTCTGCATTCACCTCAAGCTTCTCATCCTCTTCTTCAAAGTACTCTGCACTTGCCTACTTTTCCAATTGGATTTCTTCCTTCAATTTATACAGCTGAGACACTGTGTCAGTAATAAAAGGAGGCTTGGTGGCACACTGGGCTAATGCTCTAGAATTGGATCTGAAGAAATTAGTTAAAACTTGTTTGCACGTATTTGTCCTGTTAGCCTGTAATGGACACTTTTCCACAGCACAGAGCTACCTTGCAATTGGAACCATTTGGCTTTTCTGTTTAGGTGAGGCCTATGTCTGGAACTGAGATATATTGGCAGAACTGCCTGGGGTGAGCTATCATAGCTTTTGCCTTTGCTTGGCTTTAACTAGTGCTATATCATTGACTCGCTGTTGGAGGGGGATGAGCAATTGGAAAGTTGCCCTGATTGCTCATGAATCTGATACTGGTCAGCAACGACGAGGATTTAATTTTTGCTGTTTCAGATGAACTAAAAATTAAACTTCTCTGTACTCTGCTCTAGCATTTTCTTGCAGTTCTTTAGATCGAAGGTGACGAATGTAACTTTAAAGGGAAACTGTCAGCTTAAATCAACATCCCCATTTTTGTTGTTGTCACAAGTGACACCTGGGATTATAACAGACAGAAATTACAGAGAAACATTTTTCTTAGTTTTCAGTTTTTATTTGTTAGCACTTTGTATATAGTTAATTTCATGATTTTCCTTGTATTGACAGTTTCTCTGGTTTTTGGTGGGAGAGAACAGCAGTTTAAATAGGAAAATGCTTGTAAAATCATAAAAATTGACAGATTTCAAGTTGTCAGTATCTCACTAGTGTGATGTGAACTGCTTCATCTATGTATAACCTCTTTTTGCTCTCAGATGCATTCCATGTAGCTTCTTTAACTGAGTTATTTCCAAATTGTTCCTATCAGAGTCCTATTGCACTGACTGCAGGTTTTAACACTAATAGAAGTGGAAGGTCACAAAATAACTTTATGTTCTCTGATACGTTTAGGTGATAGTGGCCACCAACATTGCTGAGACATCTATCACAATTAATGGGATTGCATTTGTGATCGACTGTGGCTTTGTGAAGCTTCGGGCCTATAATCCAAAAACAGCAGTCGAATGCCTTGTGGTTGTCCCGGTATCTAAGGCATCAGCTAATCAGAGAGCAGGTCGTGCAGGCCGGAACCGTTCTGGAAAATGTTATAGACTTTACACAGGTAGGCGGTGTGTTGCACAGGAGATCTCGCTGTTGTGGGACTTGCAGCTAGCTTTACCAGTTTCTGTTCACAAACATTAAATCATGAAGTAAAGAATTGGAATTTATGTTTCAGCAGGAATTAGTGACTTCCCTTCACTACTCGCATGGATTAGTTAACCCAGGTCTCTAAACAATGCAGTCTTCACTGGCCCTGACCAAGGGCCACAGACCCCTGTCTGGAAGTGATTCAGCACTTCTCAACAAGAAGTATTAAGTCAGTTACATATATTCAATCAGTAATAAAACAAAACAGATAGCATATGGCAAATACATAGGTGAACTGATTGTCATTATTAAACGTTAACTTGGTGTTTATTTTACATTTTCTACTCTTGTGATGTGTGCTCGTGCTTCATCCTGGACACCAGTACAAATATTTTAGTTACAACAGCTGACAAAATTAGGTCTCTTCACATCTCACCAATTCACTCTTCCCACCAGACCTTCGTCAGCAAAAGCCTTGCATCATGACCTGAAAGTCAACAGATTTGTTGAACAGAGGCAGGAAGCAAATTCATAGTTAACTTCTCACCAAGAATGCACTGTCTCCATTTCACTTGCCATTAGATCAGGGTGATGTTAGTATAAAGTTCCTTGGCTAACCGTGATGGTCTTTGCATCATGCGAACAGCATGGTAATCATCCACCAGAGGCCTCATACTAGTAGGTGTTAATCAAGTTATACTGTATTAAGTTGAACAGTTACAAAGGAGTAAATATGTAATAAATAATTAAAACTTCAGGGCCAAATTTTCCAACAGCCTCAGAAAATCTTTCCCACAAGATATGCAGGCCGCACCCCTTTGTATGCAAATAAACCCACCCATGCATGCATGTTATACAGGTTTATAGACATAGTACCCCATTTGTGCTGCACTTTCAGAGTCTCTGAAATTGAGGCCCTTTAATAACATGCAAAAGCAGGCTGATAGAGAGACATGCTATGAGACCAGCAGCAATTGCAAACCCCTAAGATCTGCTCTAAGTCTGGACCATGAAGTCCACTAAGCAATGCATTCTTGTTGATATCTCTGGGCTGCTGTAGGCTGAGAATTTACTCCAACTCATTCTACCTATTTATCTGTTATGTTTTGTTCTGTATTATGTTTGAAAAGGCTCTTTCAGATACTGCGTCTACCAAAGACGTATGTCTGGAAATCGTCTGAATAATTAAAGGTAAAATTCCCTGCTCATGTGATTCCTCTTGGAACATTAGCTGTCATAAACAAATGCTTAGCTTGTTGCGTGAGGCTCAGTGAGGCTGGTGTAGTGAGATTAGTTGTTATAAATGATTCAGTCAGTCAACTGGTAAGCTTCAAAAAGCGGCAGTCTAAATACTTAGCTCTTGGCTATTTCCTTTTGTGAGGAAAGGCTTTTCAGTATAACTGTGTAGCTGCTTGCATGTTTCAGATTCCCTCTCGTTTTACTGAAGCTTTAAGATTTAAATAGGCCTAGTGTGTCTTTAAATTTCTAGGCTATCAGTTACAATTACAATTTTAAATGTAAACTTGGTCTATTCTGTGTATTTATGAGCCCACTGTTTGCAATCAGAGTACTACCATGGTTACTATTGCCTTAGTTCTATCAAGAGAGTGTTCCAGCACTCTGTGGGAGTGAGAGTAGGGGGCACATGCTCTGTGTGTGGTTAAGATTAATGATCATAGTAAGGTTTATGTAATACCATATTAAAAGGCATCTTTCCAGTAGGCTGTCTGTACACTTCACTGTGTAGGTCTCTCGTTATGTTGGTCTGTGATTTAAAACACTCCATTGTTATAATGCATTTCTTGTTAACTGTAGAATGCTTTTCACTAGTGTAGCCCTCATTCCTTTGAAAATCAGATACCTGTCCCAGATTCCAGGGAACAGCCATATTGCGAGAGCTCTTTCTCATCTGTGATCCCAGATCTGACGAATGACCTCTTCCATATCTGAAACAGCATGTAATGCACTACCTGGGGAGACAATCAAAATAATACTGTGGCTCCAAAGTCAATAAACCATAGTACTTAGTGTGTTTTATCAGTACTGCGACTTAGTATGCTCAGTGAGGAGAGCAGCTTTTCAAAATGACTTGTTCTTCTTTTGTGTTTTTTCTAGCCACATGCAAAGGCTTTGTCTTTTTTCTTATGTTGAACAAAGACTTTCTACCTCTTATGTATTTGTCCCACATTAACGGACTTTTGAGGGTTGAGTGTACAGTGGGGTTGGTTGTACTCATATCCATGCTAAATTATGTTATTGTAGCTTACTTTTGAACTCTGATGAGTTGATGCAAATGTCCAGATAGCTGCATACCTGGCTGGAGTAAGCACTATTCTACTGTCAAAGCCACTTATGGCAGTGTTGAGTAGGAATTTTGAAGCAAAGATCTTTATTTGCATGTCAGTATACAGTGTAGTGTTCCAACATTTTTCATGGAAACGCCAATATCTGGACTCTGCACTCACAAGTATACTCCAAATTTTTCAAGTTATTACCAGAGTTCTTTTGTAGGTTACGTAGTAGTTCAAACATCATGGCTATTGTAGTGATTTTTAAAGGGAGTGGTGCTGGCACAAATGTGTAAAGCTCTTATTGCATATGAATTACTTTGTGGGCTGGGAGAGCCAGTTTAATTCTGATAATTTTCGCTAAGTCTTCACTGCAAAAAAGGTTTGTTTTTTACATCAAAATAGCGAACTTGATGTAAAATCCTAATGGAGACAAGACACAGGTAGTTTGTACCTTGATGTAGCTAGTTGAAGTCAATACTGGGTGTGGGCTATAGGTTTGATGAAGTCACAGCATTAGAATGGCAAGTTAACTGACTAATGTAAAATACAGCTTTTGTTGACCTCGTATAAAATATTTTTCCTGATTTGGGCCTTATAAGGAAAATATTTTAAAAAGGGCTCTGTAAAATAGCAAGTGGGGGTTAAAATACAAAAACCCAAATAGTAATGCTTTATATGCTTTTAAAAAACTCATTGCCTATGTATTAATAACAGGACCCTGAGTTATTCTTCCCAACGTGAACAGATATTTTCCTCTTTTTGTAAAAAGCCTTTGCAAGCATTTTTCCATTTAATAAAAATGTTTGCTTTCAGAATGTGTGCACACTTGTTTGTTATTGTCTGACTGCTTAGAAACACTGATCTGTTAAGAAAAAAAGATTAAATGTTTAGTTTTGAAAAATGTGTATAAAGTCATTAAAAAGTTAATTAAGAAGTATGTCAAATGTGGAGCCTATCAACCCGGACAGTCCCTATTTAAATTGTTTTATTTTTATATTTAATAATCATTTTGCCCACTAGGATTCAAATCGCATAAATGGTGTGGTGAGAGGTATAAGTTTCTTTTATTTGACTTCCAGTCATTTTTGGTGCAGTTAGCACCTCAGTAGTATGTACACTCCCATTAATAATGCTAAACTGAAACTGGAGACTGAAAAGCAACAGAGGGTCCTGTGGCACCTTTAAGACTAACAGTCTTCTGCCACAGGACCCTCTGTTGCTTTTTACAGATTCAGACTAACACGGCTACCCCTCTGTCACTCTGAGACAGTGAGAGGATATTGGCTCAATATAATCCGTGTTTGAATCTGAAACATGATCACATGGAGCTTTGACTTCTCCCCTCACAGAGGAAGACTTTGAGAAGTTGCCTCAATCTACTGTTCCTGAGATGCAGCGCAGTAACCTGGCCCCTGTTATCCTGCAGCTGAAAGCTCTGGGGATAGACAACGTGCTCAGGTTCCCCTTCCTGTCTGTAAGTCCTGGATTCTTGTTTGAAATTCTGTATTACAAGGGTTGTCAAACTTCTTCATAGTGTGGACCACATAACAGAAATATCTTGTTGAGCACCTCCTTTTCTATTTGTCTTATGGACCACCTCCTAATCAATGTACCATTTGTAATCATGTAACATTCCTGTGGTAGCTACAGTAGTGGCTTATGTGACTGGTTGGCTCTTCCTTGTTTCCTGTTGATTCTACAGATATCCAGGCTCTTCTTTGCAATAAAGTTTCTGGATGCCTGTAGATGCAACTGGAAACCAAGACAAAGATCCCATATTATGTGACCTACCTGCTCTCTGTAGACCATCAGCAAGTGCTGTATAGACCATCTGAGGCCCAGGGGTCATTGTTTGCTAACTAATACTTTGTTACTTTGGAAGAAGCAATTGATGACCTAACACCGTGTTGTGGAGGAGTATCAGGTTTCCATGATTCTGCCAGCACTACTGAAATGCCACTATTTTTACACTGTTGTACAGTTTGTATTTGAGAACAAAGAATGAGCAAGAATGACTTTGAACAACTTAGAAGGTGAAAATCCTCAATTTATCCAAAGTAGAATTGTGGAGGCCTTTCCGTGAAGTGGAGAAAAAGATGTATCAACAGTATCAAGCCTCTGCACTTACTTTAATTTTTATTAACTAATGGCAAGTAGCAATCATTAGAATTTGTTTAGTGAATCTCCTTGTAATGTTTACAGTTACATCTGCATTGATAAACCCAACACAATAGAATTTAAATTGAGAGAATTCAGGAAGCAATTGGTCTGACACTGTAATAGTATCACTATATTGGACAATCCAAGTTTGTGTTTTTAGCTTGGACTTATTCCATGTGGTCACAGGATGTTGAGAGCATCATAGTGGGGATGCAGGAACCTGGAGAGGGTTTTGAGTTGTGGGTCTAATGAGCCAGGCTGGTCAGTTGAGGACATCAGGTGATGCTCTGAGACATCTTCCACCATTCTGTAGGAGCAGGCTGGGGGAAAATACTGCATCTGGGAAAAAGGGAATATAGAGGACTCAAATTGGTGCCTTTGAGGCAGGAATACTCCTTGAAGAAGGGCGGACTTAAAAATTCTCACTAGGAAATTTCACGTATTCCCATATCAGTGACAGCTTAAAAAAGTTGGTTTTTTCTTCACAGCCACCCCCTGCACAGTCTATGGTGCAAGCATTAGAGCTGCTGTACGCTTTAGGAGGTGAGCATGCTACACTTTCGTTGTTGTATTTATAGTTTACTAGAGAACAAATCCAAATCAATGTGCGTTTTACTGAGTCATTTTTTTTAATGTGTGTGTGGGTATTAACTTGAGTATTAACCAGATCTTTATTTTCGAGAATACTATTTGTACTAGATTCTATTGTGGTCTCAGTCCATGACTTTGTCAATGTACCTCAGTCTTGACTTGTAAGTATCTTCTATTCCTTTTCCAAACAAGAATACCCCAGGAGTTTTAGAAAGGCTGTAAACTCTCATGCACAGAGCATAAGCCAGTCTTTAACTGATTTCAGAGTGGTAGCTGTGATTGTCTGTATCTGCAAAAACGACGTGGAGTACTTGTGGCACCTTAGAGACTAACAAATAAATTTGTTAGTCTCTAAGGTGCCACAAGTACTCCTCTTTAACTGCTGTGATTTAGGAAGGAAATATTATTCCATTATTGTCTACTGCATAGTTTCTTGCACTTGCCTCTGAAGCATCTGATATGTGCCACTGTCAGAGATGGCATACTGAGATAGATAGACCACTGGTCTGGCTCGCAGTGGCAGTTCTTGTGTTCCTGATTTTACAATATTATGAAGTGCTCATTAGGAACTAGGTTGAGGATACTAAGTTGATCAGTACCTAAAGTTAGGCACTTAAATCAACATTTGTTCACTTGGATAAATTGCTTGGCACTGAAGTTCTTAATTGGTACAGTGGACATGTCTTTTATTTTGTGTCGCATGCTACAACAGTAACAGAAACTTGTAATTTTTCCAGTAAAAAGACGCCACCTTCACACTCGCATTAAGAACTTTTGACAAGAAAGCTAGGGAGTAAAACAAAACCATACCTATCCTCATTTCAGAAGTATCCGAAACAGACTATGTGCTTCCCAATTGAAACATTGGGAAGAGGGTGGTAAGTTTGAAATACATTGTGCAGGCTTCTGTGGCTCCAAGAGGCTTGTGTTTGTTTTTTTCCTTGTACTCATGGATGCCATGCTGTGACATACAGCATTAGAGCTGTAAGTTCTTTTGTGGCCATGGTTTTTCATGTGCTCATTCCATTCAGTGAAAAGAGGACGAGAGAGTTTTCACCTGTGAGCTTAGTTCATTGTTGGCAACCCTTTTGAGCTGGGAACCAGTGCTCTCCCATTGGCTCAGAAGTATAATGCAAGGGTAGATACACAGCAAAACCACCTTAGGGAGGACTCAAACTGAAAGGGAGATAAGATCCCTGATTAGCTCTTTGATGTTCTGCCAAAAATCCTGCACCCTTGGACAGAATCACAGAAAGGTGCAGAGATGTTGTCCACTGGTTTCCCACATGTTTTCTAGAAGCTCAAAAAATGCTACTACCGCTGCCATTTGGCTCGGAGCGGGTTGTGTGTTTTGTTCAGATTGAAACTGATACTCTCAGATATCCAAGGGATTTTTTGTTTTTATTTTGGAGGCAATAACTGCAAAGTTAAAGTTGTGTTGGTGTCTGCAGTTACAATAGGGATTAAATCCTTTTTTTATGTGAGTAAACTTATGTATATCTGCACATTAATATTATTATTTTTACTGCGGGGACCGTCAAGAAGCCCATTCATGGATCAGGACCCCATGGTGCTAGGCGTGGTACAAATACCAAACAAATAATGATCCCTGCCCCAAAGAGCTCACAATCTAAGTAACTAGTTCTTCAGGTAGAGAATTAATTTTAGTTCTTCAGGTAGAGAGTACTTCAATTGTAAGCGGCAAGTCTTTTCTTTTTGTAAAATAACATAACTCTGTACTCAGCAATAATAATTTGAAAATCAAACTGTCATCCTTCTGTTCTGTGCATCATCACCAACAACCATCATTCTGGAGCTAGAATGTAGCTGCTGATTTAGCTACTGATGCATGAGGCAGAACAGATTGCAGCTAACTTTTCCTGTAGCTGGAATAGTCACAGTAGTGCTGCTGATATTAAATTATTTTTGTCAATGAGCCAAGTAAATATGACTCTGAAAAATGGCACCCTATCATGCCAGAGACTTGTTCTGTATCTGCTAGCCATGCCCAATCTTTTCCTCTCTTATCAATGCTCTTTTTTTCTAATAACTTGGAAGCAAATTCCAAAAGAGTAGGTGGAAGTTTTCCTACAAAACTTACTTTGCAAGGTTAAATGGTTTCCAAATGGTGTATACAAAATACATTACAGAATGTATCTCTGTGACCTTGGTGGTTACATATTTCCTGAATTACTGGAGGTGCCAATAGAACTTGGTCATGGATTGAGTGGCTTGTGTGTTTGCAAGAAGCCAGTGTTTATGTAAATATAGTGTTTGCTAAAAAGTACCGAGGACTCATGGGAAAGTTAATGGGTATTTATAAGAGCTCCTGATTTCCCAGTTGGATACTTGCTAGCTCAACAAGCTTTTCTGTGAGTTTCTGGTAGATATTAGTTGATAGCACAAAGATTAAGATAATTTTCTATGCTATTTTGGTCTGCTTTCTGAATACTTAGTATTATTCTTGCAGGTCTGGATAAACATTGTCGCCTAACAGAACCTCTTGGTATGAGAATAGCAGAGTTCCCTTTGAACCCTATGTTTGCAAAGATGCTGTTGGAATCAGGTAGGTAAAAGGCAAGGTGCTATCACTAGTCTTGTGTTGAGTATAAGATACTGTCTACCCAGTGTATCTAAAAGAAGCTATAGTCAATTTTGGTGTGATACATAGTTAAGAAGTCAATAAACTATTTGATACCATCCATGCATCCCATAGGCCTTCCTGTAATCTTAACTTCAGAGTTAGTCTATCTAGTATAACTTGGCATATTTATATGCCTGACCTGCAGTATTGCACCAATGTACCTTACAGGGTTTAAAAGTGATTGGTCTCCATGCCAGCAGAAAAATGCTTTGGGGTTGGTTGTACTTTTGGATCAGGGCAACATCTTTTACAGAGTTGTTCAGCTTCCACAAGGTTACTTCTTAGATAATAAACAATAAATAATAGTTCCCAACTGCAGGGCTCAGTAGTATAATAGGAGGCCCCAATCCTGCAAAGACTCATGCATGTGCTTAATTTTATGCATGGAGAGTAATCCTATTGAAGTTAATGGGACTAGTTATGAGGATAATTTTAAGAACATGTATGAGTCTTTGCAGCGCAGTGAGTTAATGCTTTAACCTCTTAGTTCTGATTTCCTGGTTTGAAGTGCTTGCTAAGGCCACCGGTGAAATAAGTTCATCTTCAATTCAGTCTCCAGTGAAAATATGTATTCCTCACAGAACCAAAATACATTTCTTCACAGTTCATGCCCTGTTCTCAAGGACTGAAATATAGAGACTGGGGTATATTAGCAAAGCTGTGTGTTGGAGTGAATCTGCCCACACTGTACTGAAGGCAGAACTGCTTTTTGATCTCTTTCACAAGCTCCATAATTTGCCAAGTTCTCTTTTAAAGGAAAAGAAGGAACAAACCTTTGTAAGAAAAGTTGTTTTTAATGTATGCCCAGTACATACAAGCATACCTTTGTAACAAAGGTCTCGCTTAAATATGTAAAAAAATCATACATATTCTTTATTTCTGTACTCTAAGTGCAGACAAAAATGTAACAGGCATTTGCCAGCCCTTGATTCTCAGGTCTGTGTATGACAACATGCAGATGCGATGGCAGAGCGGATTGCATGTACCTGATTGCTGCTGCAGGGACTGAGTGATCCACTGCTGAGAAATTCCTAAATGTCCCTCCTCCAACTCCCCATCATATGTTACAAAAAGGGGCTTTTTATCAGCAAAGTCCTCCTTTGCAATGAAATAAGTCCCCCCCCCCACCCCCATCGTTGCTGTAAAATGCTTTCTTCTGGAAAATCTAAGAGTAAATTTCTCCTTCCTTTTTTATGATATTATTTATGTTCCATAATCTTGGAAGCAAGAAACTTTATTTTCTTTCATCACTTATTTTACAGGAAACTTTGGCTGCTCCCAAGAGATCTTGAGCATTGCTGCCATGATGCAGATTCAGAACATCTTTATGTTCCCTCCAAACCAAAAGGCTCAGGCTGTAAGTTCGGTCTCATAATTTTCTTCACTTAATCCACATCTTTGAGTGTCTGCCAATTCAGTAATTAATATCTGTTAGGAACATGCAAAGTCTGACGTGCTAGAGTGGAACTGAGGGTTTCTGCCCGTGCCCATACTGCTTGGTAATGGAGAAAGGGGAAGCTGTACGGTAGTGAAACCTGAAGACAGTCCTTGGCTAATGATGGAGGCCTTGTACTACAGAGGGTTAGGAAAGTGTTTGGAAATGTTAGGATCATAAGTTTGTATTAGTCAGTTTTGGGGTGCATGGAAAGGAAGATTGTTCATTTTGAACTTCCCTTTGAGAGAAAAAAGTAAATTTATTTTCAGGCTGATAAAATTATTTCATATGAAATGGTTAATTCAGAGGTAGAAATACTGCTGAGCATAACCTTACATACAGTAAGTAAACCCCATTTCCTTTGTGCAAATGAGTTTTAATTTCAGTTTTAGAGCTCTGCCTTGAAAATATAGTATGTTGGATAGTGAAACATGCATATCAGTTAAGGGAGAGTTGTTACATGATGAGAGTTAAAGGTCACTAAATACTCAAGACAGTAAGAACTGAGGGCAGCAGGAACGACCTTTGAAAAAAAACTAATTTCTGTATAAAAATGCATTTCTTCTCTTTTTTCCAGATCAGGAAACACAGAAAATTTGCTGTGGAAGAGGGAGATCATCTCACTATGCTTAATGTTTATGAAGCTTTTATTAAAGTAAGCAGGTTAGAGTGCATGTGGATTCCTGAGGATGAGGAAGGGGAGAGGGTGGGTTCCAGTGGTTTTAATGCCTGATGCTCAAAACTAAGGGCAGGTCTACACTAGAACTCCTACTTAGCGCAGCTGCAGTGCGTCTGGTGAAGACGCTGTATGCCAACAGGGGAGTGCTCTCCTATCGGCATAATTACTTCACCTCTGCGAAAGGCAGAAGCTATGTCAGAAGGGGAGCATCTCCCCCTGATACAGCACCAGTGTGGACAGCGCCTAGGTCGCTGTAACTTGCGTCACTCGGGGGGGAAGGAAGGGGTCTTTCACACTGCTGAGCAATGTAAGTTAGATCAACTTAAGCATTAGTGTAGACCTGCTATAAAAATCCTAGAAGCTTGAGCCTATGTAAGATATGGACCCAAGTGTCTAATACCTTTTTGTTTAATTAATTAATGGCTACATTTGTCACAGATGCTCACATAATACCACTGCGTTGGCAAGACATAAAGTCGGTGGCTGTGTAACGCACAGGCCCTTAACTGTAACCTCCATATCTTCAGTTATCCTGGGACATTCAAAGGAACATGAGAAATTCATGTTCTCATTTATTGTCTGTTGATAGTTTTGAATTTCAATGAAAGTTGGGCACCTAACTCCTGCAGGCTTCTTTTGAAAATCCCATCCCTAATCATTATATAAAGTCTTGTCAATGGCTTAAAGTGCTTAGTGATCAGTGAGGTTTAATTGAAATCTTAGTGCTTGTCTAAATACTCAGGTTGTACATCTTTAACTATACCAGGATAATACATATGTAGGGAAAGGTAATAAGCTATACTAATGTAAGGCATATATATAACGTGCACTAGGAGCTCTACCCTAACCGAAGTTGTTACACTGGTACAAAAACGGTGTATTTTGAACTGATTGTCTTTGTGCATGTTGGAAAACAAAGTACAAAGATGTCTACTTAAATCTGAGTCAAAAAAAAATTTTTTTTTTGGCCCAAGACATGATTTATACCGAGATGAAGCACATTTATGTGATAGTATGAAATAGCTGACACTGTTCTCCCCCACCATATCCCAAGAAATGACTCAAATACATTAGTAGGAAATAAGTGCTGGAAATGTGTTTATGAATTGGAAGCCATTATTTCTATTTGAAATACACTGTGCAGGAAGTGGCAGTTCATATGCATACTGGCTGCAGTTAACTTCCCACTGCAAATCGGTAAATACCAGAACACAACACAGTGGTTGGGGAACAGAACTAGACTACACTTTGCAGTAGGGAGATTGATTGTGGCATTTGTAACTGTTCTTGTATTGTTGCTATACAGCACAGCAAGAGTTCTCAGTGGTGTCAGGAACACTTTCTAAACTACAAAGGGCTTGTCAGAGCAACCACTGTGAGGGAGCAGCTGAAAAAGCTTCTTGTCAAATTTAAAGTACCAAAGAAATCCAGTGAAGGTAGGAGCCACTGAATGAGGATTTTGTGTCATACATGTTGGAGTTTATCTGAATATTGAGTTGCCCAACTGTCAGTTTATTTTCTTACTACATTCAAGAAATACTGTGTCTTGCCAGCCTAAAAATAATGTCTGTTAAATAAAACTGGGATTTCAAAATATACTTTTCCAGAGCAGCACCTGAGCCCATTTTTACAATTAGAATTTCTTCAAACCTTGGTGGCTTAATTGATAGCAGCAGTGTTGTGTAGTGGTAATTAATAATAACGTCATAGATAAAACCTAATGGGAGATTTTCAAACGCCCCCCCCCCCCCCCCCCATACCCTTGAAAAACTCTCATTATGATCAAAGCACTGTATGGACCAGGGGTTGGCAACGTTGGCACCCGGCTCGCCAGGGTAAGCATCCTGGCGGGCCGGGCCAGTTTTATTTACCTGCTGACGCGGCAGGTTCGGCCGATCGTGGCCCCCACTGGCAGCAGTTTGCCGTCCCAGGCCAATGGAGGCGGCGAGAAGCGGCGCGGGAAAGTGATGTGCTGGCCGCGGCTTCTCGCCGCCCCCATTGGCCCGGGACGGCGAACCGTGGCCAGTGGGGGCCGCGATCGGCCGAACCTGCAGCGTCAGCAGGTAAATAAAACTGGCCCGGCCCGCCAGGGTGCTTACCCTGGCGAGCCGCATGCCAACATTGCCGACCCCTGGTATAAACATTTTGGAGCTGACTTTCAGTTGTGCTGAACACCCTTAAGTCCCGTTGATTTCAGTTGGAATTGCAAGTGTTCAGCACCTCTAAAAATCAGGCTGCAACCACTTAATCTTCATAGTACCTTGTGAGATAGCTATGGTTGGTACTATCTCCAGGGGAGGTAATCTGGCACCTTTGTTTTTTACATAGTAATTGAGATTTATTGTGAAACCGAAGAGAGGGAAATAAAGAATCCTGAGTCTCTTGTCTTAAGCTTTTCTTCTGAAAGCCCCAAAGTTGCTTTTGATGAAAGAGCAGTATTTAGGGGATTTTTCGTCATTGCATCAGCTTAGTTTATGAAATACATTTTGCAGAATAACATGTCAGTCCCGTCTTTAGGTGACCCAGATCCTGTTCTGAGGTGTATAGTTTCTGGATTCTTTGCCAATGCAGCTAAATGCCACTCCACTGGAGCTTACAGGTAAAATATGTATGTAGATCTATATAATTCCTTAGAACTGTCCTTCTATTTAGCATGCTTCTATGAATTGACAGATCTGGATAGTCAACAAACAGATGCTTCTCTAGATAGACTAACAAGAAAAGTTTTGTTGGCTCATTAAATTAATGAAGTCTTGCAGTGTCACATGTAACAGTTTCCAAATGCTGTTTGCTTGTTTATCACCTCTCTTGTTGGTTAAATGATGACAGTAAGGTTGAGAGAGGGGAATTGTTAATAGTTACTAACTAATGTGCTAATGTGACCAGGAAACTATAAATGCTTCAATTCCATAGCACCTCCAATGCACCTTAATCCAAGCCTGCAGGACCTTGTTCTTGTGATGTGGGCAGAAAACCATTCAGTGTTAGGGTTTGTCTACACATGAAAAGTATTTTGGAATGATGTAGGGTATGAATTTAAAGTGAATTAATTATTCCTGATTAACTCCATTTGTTGATATTCTTATTTTGGAATAAGAATGTCTATAAATGGAGTTAATCAATCAGGAATAACTCCTCCTGTAGACAAACCCATAGAATGATAACTCCAAACTTTTTCACTGGTGTCTTGGCCAGAATTTGGGCCTGATCTCTGCAACTGAAAGGCCAGTGCATTAACTTTGCACCTCTTTAACTTGCTTCAGCTCTTTCAGTACTCAAATGTATTAGCATTTTGACTGGGGCTGAAAGGTCACCAATAAATAAATTTTAAGAATAACTTTGCAATTGCTAAATCTGACATAATTCCCTCTCTTCAAGGACTATTCGTGATGACCAGGAACTGCACATCCATCCCACCTCAGTGCTGTATGCAGAGAAACCTCCTCGCTGGTAAGCTAGAGCTGGTTTCACTTGTCTGCCTAGACCAGGAGGCACTCCACATCAGGCATTGTTAGGAGATTCCCATTAATAACTCTGTTCTGCCTCAGTGTAGCAACACACCTGGAAGATCCTGGTTCCCAGAATGTAAGTTCAAAGGAGGTTTCCTCTGCAATAGTCTTTAGGCAACACCCAAATAAAACTGCTAGGTGGGGAGGATATGGAAAAGTGGCATTAACGTGGTACTAAAAAGTATTAAGAGCTGTGAAGACGAGAGAGGGGAGCCAGGTGGCCCCTTCCTAAAAAATACCAGAATCCAGAGCCTTGTGCTGCAGGTAAAATCACTCACAGGAATTGCTCTCTGAGGAGGGTCCCTCGACTTACTGGGAAGGCTATCTTAGTTCAGTGATGT
Source organism: Trachemys scripta elegans (assembly GCF_013100865.1). Taxonomy (NCBI): domain Eukaryota; kingdom Metazoa; phylum Chordata; order Testudines; family Emydidae; genus Trachemys; species Trachemys scripta. The sequence continues at coordinate 22,430,177 of NC_048309.1, read as the reverse complement.
TGAGGTTTATGTGGAGGCTAACAAGGCCATCCCATTGAAAAAGACATATTTGAACAATACAAGGTAGTAGTTACTTTTATTATACACTTACATAGTGCAGTAAATGTATGTGGCACACTGGGACACTGTTACTCCTCCAGGAAGTTTACGATCTAAAATGGAAGAGACAAAATACTTCAGGAAAAGGAAGGTGTGACAGTATAAACAGATTTGTGGAAGAAGTGGGTTTTAAAATGTGATTCTAGTCGCATGTCCTCTTGGGATGTTACATGTTCGTGTCTCATTGATTTTCATATCAGAAGTGCTCAGTAAACAAATGAAAATGTTTTTCTAATTGGCAGCCTAGCAACTGCAGCCTGGGCTCCTGGAGTCAAGCTAGGTTCTTGCAACTTTGTGCATAATCACCAGTGAGAAAAACTTTGCAGGCTAAATTAGGCTCTCAGTGACACCTGTGCAACTTGATTGTCTTTGAATTGTACCACAGCGTTTGCACAGGTGTAGCTGATTGGAACTTAGCAATCAATTCTGTTGATGCTCAAGATGGAGATAGAATTCAGATCACTCAGTCTTAACTGTGCTGCTTCTATTAGAACTTATCTCATCCATCTTCCTTCCACCTCCACTTGTTTAGTTTTGGTTTTAGGGCATGTTCATGTGTGAATCAATATACTGGGCTATGGACAGTGTCCGTTGGGTTGATTTGGTTTTGTTCTTTGTTGTTAGTAAGGGAAGAATGTTGTCTTTTGCTCTGTGTTTTGTCTATCAACTGTGAGTATAGTGACTTCTCACTTCTTGTTTTAATTTGGTTTTCTTCAAATTTTAGATGCATTCGAATGGGTCAGTGGGTCTTGGGGAAGAAGGGAAGAGTGAGAACTTTCCTCTTGCTTCCATTCACTAACCCTCTGTTCTCAAAAGCGTTCCCCCCCTCTAAGCAGCGTGGCGATTGCTTTGTCTTTTTTGTTGTGTATGGAAGATGGCTCTGTGTGGTGAGGTTATGAACTGGATGAGTGAGAGAGCAGGGTGTGGGGATGGAGATGTTTTAGTCCTCATGGAAGGTCATTGTAACAGGCCTTAGAGAGAACTTTCCTGCATTCTTGGCAATGGCTGCCTAGGATGTAGCAGATTATTTGTAAACTGGTGTGCTTGCTTTCTAAAGCTCGAAGCAGTGTATGTCCTGGCCTTATTCAAAACACACACTTCCTCCCGTAAGCCTTGTCCTGACTCGTGCCTGCAGTCAGGGATCCCACTGTCCCATTAGGTTGTGGATCGTTACTAAGCTCTGATGGGCCTAGGGTTTTGCACTCAACCCTCAACATCCTTCTCAGTCATGCTCTGTCCACAACACCTAAAATCTCCCCTTCAGAGGTGTTTAGTATGAGAGCTCTTGGCCGCATACTTACAAGTGTCCCCTCCCTTTTCTTCTTGTTATCGCCCTCCCCCCCCCCCCT
>NC_048309.1:22418683-22428630 GCF_013100865.1 Trachemys scripta elegans | reverse complement strand
CCCCCCCCCCCCCCCCCCCCCCCGGTCTGTTCTTCCTGATGGTTTTGTGGAGATATATTTTTTTACTGGAGTTTTAAAAATCTTTTTATCGCCCTGCTATACAATACTCTGAGCACCTTGGTGGGTGTGGGTCGGAGGGTATTTTATAATTGACTCTCCTCCTGCAAAGCAGAGACTACCCAATAGCATCTTATACGTGAAATAACTCTGTAATCTCTATAGTGTGGAATGTTCAGACAGTCAGAGACAAGTCCCTCTCTGCTATATAACATGGGTTGTTTTTTTCTCTCTGTGTTTTCAGGGTAGTCTACAATGAAGTCATACAGACCTCCAGGTACTTCATGAGAGATGTGACTGCTATTGAATCCACTTGGCTATTGGAACTGGCACCTCACTTTTACCAAGAAGGAACGGTACGGACTCGACATAGACACCAAATGGTATCATTGCTGTATTGACAGCTCTTGTACTTAAAGCTTTTTTTTCCCAGTATTTTTCTTTTGTTTGATGGGAATAGAAATGAATTGGGGTGTAAGTCATTTAAGGGGATTTAATATATAAAACTCTGCTTTGCAGTATCCTTGCAAGAGCTCTGTTTGCCATACAGGAGTACAGCCTGTCTAGACGCTAGCTCAGAGTTGCATTTCTCCATTTGAGGTCCATTTGGAAATTCAGCACAGAACTAGTCTATCCTGAGATATGTGTTCAATAGCACTTTTCTCAGCAGTTCTGTTGACTTGCTGTAGGTAAGTGTAAACTTGAGATGGCCTGAGTCTTCACGTGCCTTGAAACGTCTTTCTTGGCAGTACCCAACACTTTATTATTTCAAGCAAATAAATGATAATTGCTCTCTTACTTAGGAAAATACATTAGAGGTTAAAATTTGGAGTCATGAAAAGAAGTGTCCTTCTATCGATAAACTTAATATAAGTTCATTTTTGTACTTAGCACCTTTACATGAAAGAGATTGGTTCAAGACCTGAGGTAGCTGGATGTATAGTTATATAACATGTATTCCTGAGGCCCCAAGGCACCATAACAATTAAATAGCAAAAATTAGGCTTCAAGCAGTTACGTTGGAAGTTGATTAGAGCCACAGGACTTGAATGAGGAGTACTGGCTTGTTCTTTCGGTGTGACCTTTTAAATAGTACATCCCTTTATTTATTTATTTATTTATTTATTTATTTAGCTTCCCTGTACACAAAGTGGCTCAAATACACAAAGTGAAATAATAGAAAAATGAGCCAGGTTGGCAGGTACCATTAATGACAGCAGGCACCACATTTTCAGACAGATGTCTATTTTTTCCAGTTGATGCTATCCCTCTAGCTAAAAGCCTATTTAAAAAAACAAAAGCTTTTCTCTGGGCCTGAAAGTAGCCAAACTTTGGCCCTAGCCCCCTGAAAGGAGTAAGTGCCACAGGCAGGAACACTCAGCAGAGAGAGCCCTGCCACCAGTTCTGAACAGCAAGAGCATCCAGCAGATAACTGCTTCAATGGGGAACAGGGGAAGAGGTGACTTCTTACGTAATAGGGTCCTAGACCTATGGCACATCCTTGAATAGTATCCAAAAGCAAACAGGTAACTAATGCAGAACATGAGACATTGGCACAATAGCCTTGTAGCATCTCAGAGGCAAGTTGCTACATTGTGTTCCAGCTAAAACTTCTGAATCCTCTTCAAGGGTAGCCCTATGCAGAGCTTGTTGCTGTAATGTAGCTTGTGAATGATGGGTATGTATCAATCACTGTGGCAAGGTCTCTCTCAGAGAGAGGAGATGCTGCAGTCTCTTGATTGACACTGCATGAATAAAGGCCCTACAAGTTCTTGCTATCTGGGAACACAGGAGCAGTGACAGATTGAGTATGGCCCCTAAAAGTCATATCCACAAAGAGCATACGTGTACATCTTCAGTAGCTGCCACTTATTCCTGCCAACCTTCATCACCTCGTCTTGTTTAGACTTTGCTCTCATACATACCCACCTTCATTAGGCACTGTCAGAGCAGGCTCGATGTAGAGTGGAATATTAGCCCTGTGCTCGTGACACTGAAGCTAGTCTCTGCAATAGCAGACTGTACATAAACACTGAACAGTAGGGGTGACCAAATGAGTGTCACATGTATGATCATGCAGGGAGGAAGACTAATTACTCAGTCCTAACCTTAGTGGAATTTGAGAGGTACTTACTATAAAGCAATGCCAAACAGCCTCATTCCACATGCATCATGAGATTCTGTGTGAATCTTCATAAAGCTCTTCTGATGGGCAACATTCCAGCAAAACAATGATGTGGGAGTATCAGTGGCAAAGAGCCAAATTCTGGTACTCTTCAGGGTGGCCATAAAATGGGCACACAAAGAGCAGTATTATTGTGAGGCTCTATTCAAGCCAGCCACTACCATCTGTGCAGGAGCAATCTGCATGGAATAGGAATATGCAGCTCCACTTGTGGAACAAGCCTCTTCTGATGTGAAGGGATCCAGAATGGAAACCTGTGTTAGTCTGTATTGGAATGAGATCTGGTATTGTGATGCTCAAATGCAGGACAATACTGTCATAAAAACTTCAGACATGATTTTTCAAAAGATCAAGTGAAAATTACGTGCCTAATTTACCTGAGCAAATTCCACAGTTGCACATGCAAATAAGAGAATTGGATGTGGAAATGTAGCTAAATAGCCGTGTGTGTGTGTGTGTGTGTGTGTGTGTGTATTTTTTTTTATTTTTTTTTGTGCACACTAATTTTGCACATAGTTTTGCATGCATATTTGTGAACTTGACCTCTTGAAAATCTGATCCCTATTGTCCATATCTCTTGGCGACACTGAAGGAGTTTTAGGGAAGTGTATCCTCTTAAAGATTTGATATGCCTATGAGAGCTTCTTCTTATTACATGACCTTGTGAGTTCGTTTGTTAGCAAGACATAGCAATGTGATTAGAGCAGAACATTGGCATTATGTTCATGTAAGTGATTTCAGAGATTTTCTAAAATGTGAAACTTGGATAATTCATCTGTTATATAGGATGCTTAGCATGCTATAAATAGACTTCTCCGGTGATTCGTAGATTTCAAGGCCAGAAGGAACCATTGTGATCATGTAATCTGACCTCCTGTGTAACACAGGTCATAGAATTTGCCCAAAATGATTCCTAGATTGAAGAGTCTCTGCTGGGTATTCCATAATTCTCTTGGCTGAGGTGGTAATGACACTGCAAGGCAGGCCTTGGGTTTCTGTTGCTGCTGTTCAACACATGTGCCTCAAGCATGGCATTAGAAGGAAATGAGCCAACATTCCCACTGTATCAAATCTGCCTCTGGAATCCTTGTGACTCAAATCTTTACATGGATTATGATTAATTTGGAAGAGTTGGTGTTTTACACTATACCGATGGCTTAGGACCTGCCTATCTGGAGTGACCATCTCTCTCCCTGTGCGATACTGCCACCATTATGATAATTGAAAATGCTTGATCTAAAAGCTCCGTTGGTTTAATAGAGAGGGAACTACTAGCAGAGTGTTCTCAATGATGGCTTTAGGACTTCATTCCACCACCATCACCCTCTTGTTTGGTCTGAAAGAGATCAAATCTGTTCAGCTTTGCCACATGTCCTAAGAATCATTTTCATCCTAAGTAGGGGAAGGTTTTGTTGTTTTTCTGCTTGCCTTTCCCCCCTTGCTGCAAAGACTTAGGTGAATTTGCTGAATGTATAAAATATAAAAATTGTTTTATATTTGATCTGTGGTGCCTAGAGCCTTGGTTTAGTTTCACTTTGCTTTTTTGGGGTAAAAATCAGAATAAATGAACTACTTAATTTTGTTATAGCATCTTTCACTGAGGGCTTGTCTACACTTCCCTTAAATTTGGACTATGGGAATGTGAATAGTGTGAGCACCAAAGTGCTGTGCTGTAACTTCTCCGCGTGGACACTGCGAGCGCCAACTAAAAGGGGTTCCTAGTTTGCATTAATGTAGACCTGTGTGAAGGGGATTACGTTAGTGCAAACTGGGAACCTTTTAATTGGCACCTGCAGTATCCACACGGGGAAATTACAGCACAGCACTTTGGTGCACATCGCTGCTCACACCCACTGTGGGACAGTGTAATCATAAACCTATTCTCAAAACCCAGTGTGCAGTTAATACAGAGTTAGTAGCAAAGGAAGCGAGAAATTACAAGCAATAGGCAAGGAATAAAATAAATTAGTTATTTTTTTGGGGGGAGGGAAAGCCTTGCTATGGCCCTGCCTGTGTTCTGTAAGACAAACAGGAGCTGCACGGGGGGGAGCGAGTGAAAGGACAGGGTGATGGACAACACTAGGTGAGCAGGGAGGGGTAGAGAGAGGAGGTTTGTGAGGTAAGATTGGGCAAATCCATGGAGGGTTTAAAAAAAAAAAAAAATTAAGTGCTCCTAAGTCCCCTGTGGGGTCTTCTCTTCTGTTAATCGTGCAACATGCAGTTCGCATGACACTAATATAAACCCACTTAGGTGATCTCTGCATTGATGCTATTCTCACATAAGTGTGATTGTACTAGCTATTTGCAGCCAGTTTGATCCCACACAAAGATAAGTGAATATGAACTGCGACACTCCCATATGAAAGAGTTCTTGTTGGCTGCATATATTAACATACAGTTAGCTATGGATGTTTGACGAATACGTTAAACTTTCCTCAATTTTAAGGAATAAAAAAATTTCCCCCACTGGTGATGATAGAAGAGTCCATAAGGGTACAGGGAAGAACGTCTTTCAAAGAGGCACTGGGAAAGCTCACTAATGCACTATCTTGCTGAAGTGTCTTAGATGCTTTTTAAGACACACAAATGGCAGATGTTAATTTATAAATAACTCTGCTGCTTTCTCTTGCATGGACTAAAGGTACCAGAACCTCTGTTTTTACCCTTGGTGCACCATAAAAACATATGAATGGATGTTTGCAGAAGCAGTGGTATTTGAGTACTGCAGGCAAACAAAAATAAATCACCCAAACATCTGTAAAGTTGTTGTCTCATGTTGAAACCACTTAGGTCAAGACATCATGGACTGAGATTGCTTAGCAGAGAAATCTCTGTGGCGCACTAAGAAGTTCCAGAAACATTGGAACCTTGATACCTTCAATCACTAGATCTAAAACAAATTATCCCTGATCAAAAAGCTAATTATGTTCTTATTTTTATTTTTTCATTTCCTCTGGTTTGGTCACAAGCATGGGCAGTAATCACATATGCTTCACTCCTTAAAGTGAATATACCTTTGAGGAATTGTACCCTTTCTTGGGTCCTCTTCAGTGTGCACTTTCTCCATGGCACTTTTTCCCTTCCTATTAGATTTTAAGGGTGAAATATTCAAAGGGCCAACAGAACTGCAGCTGCAGCATTAGTAAATATATCATTTTGCATGCACACATCTGGTAATTGAACCATCAGGCAGGTAGCCAGAGGTAAATACTATTTTGTGCATAAAAAATCTGCATTAGTAGACACTGACGAGTTGCTTCCTCTTGCAAATTGTTTAAGTATTAATGTGTGCAGTAGGACCAGTTAAATACCTTAGGGAACGTTTGGCTTTTGGAGTTTCTGCATTTATTTCCAGAGGAGCATTAAGATTTGATGCATTTTACCAAAAACAAAACCCCCCCCCCTACAAAAACAACAGGATTTACGTTGATTCTATAGAGTATTCTGAGATACAGATATGGAGACTGATTCAATACACTGTACTTGGATTTTTATGAGATTGTGCCATATGTACTAAGCACTTTTTCTTTCTTTCTCTTGCAGCATCTTTCCTTGAAAGCAAAGAGAGTTAAAGTAGATGACCACTGATTTGGTGTGCCTGTTGAGCCTTGTGACATCAGATGCAAAACCTACCGCTAATTCAAAGCTGGCTACAGTCCATTCAGCAGTCAGTTCATTAGCAACCTGACCCCACATCAATTAAATGTTTAAATGCCTGCCAGGATCCTGTAGGGGTTTATGCATGACCAATACATTGTAAACCTAAGTAGAGCTTGCGTTGTGGACATATTATTCCTTGGCCTAATTGACCACTCTCTGTAACCTGGATATGTTGCTCTTTTTAATAGGTAGACAAATGATCAGAATATAAAGGGGGGAGGGGGGGACACAGGACCACAAAGACTCAAAACCTCCAGGAAAGAAACCAAATGCTTAGCATGGCACAGCACCCTTTGAGAGAGAGGACCAGGGTTCAGGATGCCCTGCTTCCCATTCCTTGGAGCACTGTGAATATTGCTGACCATCCTGAGACTGCCTGCTGAAAGTGGGTACATGGAGGACAATGAGTTGGCCCTTAAAATGTAAGGGGCTGCCATGGAAACCTTGACACTGTGTTTAACTGTGCCTAATTGGTATAATGTTGCCCCGAAGCAGCAGAATCCTCCTCTCTGTGAGTCGAGCTTTCCCCAGTCTGTAACAATTGTTCTGTAGATAGTGCTGAATTTGAAATTAAAGCACTATTCAGCAGTGGGGAAATCTCTTTGGGTTTGCTGTTGCTCAACCGTTTAGGAGGGGGCTACATTTTGATCAATCGTGGGATGTTTGCACATGTTCTGTTGTGGAACAGGATTTATGCAGACTCACAGATGGGGCTTAGCTTTATTTTCTGAGTAAGAATAAATGTGCCAGCCTCTCTTAACACTTCAAACTCTCATGAGATTTCAGAAGGGAAACCTCATAGGAATGCTGCTTTTAGCAAGATTCAGCTAAGATTAAAATGCCCTGTACTTCCCTTGATCAGGAACATAATCCTTTATATATTTTTATTAAAACAATCTGCTCTTTGCTGTTGAGGACTCTCCTCCTCTTATGCCAGTGGGACAGGGGTATTTTCAGCAGCTAGTGGTTTAACTGGGACCCCATGGCTGTCTTTTTCATAAAGAACATTACCCCTTTGTGTTTAAGCACAGCCGCTTGGGTACATGTGTATTTATTTTTCTTACCCTTTTGATATTTATTTTAGAAATGTGGTTTGAAAGTTTTATTTTTGTAAGGACATTGGTTTGGTTGATGTGCTTCTTTGGAACATGTTAACTATAATTTTATTTCCATTTCTAAGAAGTGTGTAAATAAATAAGTGAAACTTTCTACATAGAATAAATGTCTTCTTGCCATAGGGCTGCCTTGCACATCATTTCTGAAAACTTCATTTACATTGCTGCCTCCCACAAAGCTTGTTCTGTCGTGTGAAGTGTGTGGTCTGTGCAGTGTCTAGGTCCTCATCGCCAGCGCAAAAAATAAGATATGTTCGCCTCACTGTGTGGCACTGAGAGTATGACAAACTGTCATTCCCCCCCTCTTGGATTTCCCAGTGCAACCCATCCTCTCTGTATTTTTCTCTTAGATTGTAAGCTCTTTGGGGCAGGGACTGTCTCTGTGTACTGTACCGTGGGAAGAACACCAAAAGCACTAAATAAAAAGATCCAATGTAGTTTTTTCCTCTTAAAGGGGCAGAGAGCGAGAGCTGAATACAAAGACTTGTAAACTTTCCATATTGCTCTGTCCTCTGGAAACATTCTCTAGAGAAATAAAATAATTGAATCAAGAAGGCTTGAGAACATATCCCTTCCCACACATCCAGCTAGCTAGCTAGTGATTATTGCCACTCTGCCGTGATTGTAGCACGCTGATCTGCATTGTGATATGGCCGTGCAGTGAGCATCCAATTAATTTGGCATTTCTGGGAATACCAGGTGCACTTGAACTCTGTGCTCCAGAGGCTGACACTGCTACGTGGCCAATGTTTCTTCCCGTTGCAAAATAATTTGATTCTTGATCATTTGAGTCCTTGTACCCAGCAAGGCCTTTGTGACTCATGCAAAGTTAGGAGCACAGAGATTTGAAAGTGGTGTTACAACATGTAACTAGTTGCATCTTCAGTTGAACAAGTGGAATAGGTCTGTGTAAGAAATCCCAGTCTCCCCAGTAGAAAAATTACTTATGTTTCCTCTGTCCTGACCGTGCTAGAGGCAGCACACTGTCAGAACAGGCACACTTGATTCTGAAGATTTGGGCCAAGAGTGACTAATGATACTGGCTGCCTTAATATCTTGGTATCCAAACTGAGACAGCTTAACAGAAAAGAAAGGAGTACAATGCCCCCACCTGTCTGAAAATCAGGCCCCTTTAAAGGGCTTTCACCCACAGCGTGAAGCTAATAAAATCACTAGTTGCTTTGTGAAATTCAGGCCTTAGGCTTTGCCTGCTTGATTCATAGCACTGTGAATTTTACATAAGTTTGGTTACAGAGACTGATAATGCTGGCTTGAAGCAGGTTCTGTGCTGTACAGAGAGTCTTAGCAGAAACATCATTGGTGCTGAAGGGAGGGTGATTAAGAGTATTATGTTCTTGCATCACCAAAGCTGTATTTGAAGCGATGTTTCCTGTAAAAATAAAGCAAGTTATAGCTCCCTCACTACCCACTGAAGTTAGATGTTAAATCACCCTAAAGCAATAGAAGGTGCTGTTAGTATTTCTGCATAAGACCTTCACTGTATTGATAGCCTACTATAAAAAAGGATTGCCAATGGTAGAAATAATATGAAGCTAATTGGAATAGAAATTCAGTCAAAGCAACAGCAATTGAAATGCAAATCACTTCCAGGAGATTAACAGTGGCTGTGACAAATTGATGGGGAAGCAGTCACAGCTGTGGCCCATTCTTCAGCCAGTCCTAGGAAGAGGCATGTGCTAAAATAAAAATGAAAATCTCAGGCAGATGGATTTAAGGTGATGTAGTTTCCATTAGTTCTGTAGCCATGCCCTGTTACACAAGTGCCCAGTATATTAACCAGATTGCCTGCAGATTCTAGTTGGCTTATTTTATTTAAAAAAACACCACCACTAGAATATTCCTTTAATTTCAGGATACAGTGCTGTACCTTAACTCCATTTTCTGCCCTTGTTCCTGGCCATGACATTCACCATCTTTATGGGACCTTTACATAATCTGTTCATTGCAGATTAGTTTGCATGTATTCTCAAACCAAAAAAAAAGTGTTTTAGTGCATTGCCGGAATCAAAGCAGGTGAACTCTGCTCTGTTATTTCTATATGCCCCTTGACTAATGAAACACCAGGATCTTCTCTACTCCTCTGTCTAATGGGTCAGTGCAGACTGTGCATGTTTATCCGTGCCAGCAACTGGAGACACAAGACCAAGAAGGGAAGGACTGGCAGCATGGGGACTCCCTCCAAGCACTTCTGCCTGCCGGAAGCTGAGGTGGTAGATAAAGAATTTTAAAATAACACCAGCCTGACCCTTTTTGAAAGGGGGAGTATTTCTGAACCCTGAGAGAAAGCTAAGGCCTTGAGTTCATCTTGCCTTGAGTTCAGTGAGGAGAATGGGAGAGACAGGAGGAGTCAGCAGAAAGGAAGCAGTGAATCAGGAGACGCACCTGAGGAGAACAAGATTAGCTCCAGGGTGCATACATTTCTTCACACCAGTCAAATAACTAATAATAAATTGTAGAGGAGGAAGGTGGCAGACACCCTGTTGCACCTGGACATAAAGGCTGTCAAGCTGATTGCACCTTTCTTATGAAAGTGTCTTAGACCCCTGAAACCGGATCATGACTCAATGGCTCTACCCTCTCCCTACATAGGTCCTCATTGTTTAAACTTGGCATTTTGTAATAGCAGAGGCAGCCTACTATTAGTAAGCTGGCAGAGAGCAGATAGCAGAGCAGTATCATTCTGGACACTTACAAAGGTGTAGAAGTTGCCATCATTTCAATAAGAACAGGAGTACTTGTGGCACCTTAGAGACTAACAAATTTATTAGAGCATAAGCTTTCGTGGGCTACAACCCACTTCTTCGGATGCATATGATGATATGCATCCGAAGAAGCGGGTTGTAGCCCACGAAAGCTTATGCTCTAATAAATTTGTTAGTCTCTAAGGTGCCACAAGTACTCCTGTTCTT
>NC_048309.1:22306900-22418398 GCF_013100865.1 Trachemys scripta elegans | reverse complement strand
AATATCATATGCATCCGAAGAAGTGGGTTGTAGCCCACGAAAGCTTATGCTCTAATAAATTTGTTAGTCTCTAAGGTGCCACAAGTACTCCTGTTCTTTTTGAGGATACAGACTAACACGGCTGCTACTCTGAAACCTGTCATCATTTCAATGCTATGCTTTGAGGATCCTGTTTACTAGAAACAAAGCTCTCTGATTCCCCTCTATTAAGGGAGATCAATCATTCCCCTTATAGTGAGGATCAGATGTTTCTAAACAGTATTTTGAAGAGCTAGCACTAAAGAAGTGCTAATGATTACTATATTGTTTGGGGGAGGGGATATTACTACAGTGAACTGTAGTATTTAAATTAGGAGACTCTTCATCTAATTTATTAGAGGCTGTTTAGTCATCAATCAGCACAGTGCCTAGCTTGTGGGGAATTCCCCCCCTCTAAACATGAAGCAGGTTTTACAGCCTGTCCGACATGTCCACAAAAATCCATTCTGAGCTGAAAGTGTGATTCTGCTCTGAAAATTGCAAACTTTAATCTCCTTACATTGCAGATCTGCTCCTTTGTGCATCGATGTCTGAGCTGCTTTCTTTAGTGACTAAAATCAAGTTTTTTTTTAAATGCCACTTTACTGCTGTCAACTCTTCGGATCCGACTCAGGTGTGCGAATGAGCTTGCAGCTGTTCCTTCTCAATACTGTTACCACTAAGTACCAGTTATCAGGCCAGACAGTCATTCTTGAGCAAACCCAGTACAGGCAGTAGGTTAGGCCAGGTGTCATTAGGAGCTTAATTGGATGAGTTTAGGTTGTATTGGTTTTACTGAGGGCTGATTTTGGTAGCAGTCCATGAGAAGGAAAGAAGCCAGCTTGACATTCAGATCTAAGGATGAGTTTACAGGACTGGCACTTATGAAAAAAAATCACTTGCAAACTGAGCACATTTGACATGGAAGTCAGAGAACCAGCCACACTGTCCGTTTACACAGTCCCTTTTCAGAGAAATGAACGCTGACTGCAGTTTGAGAAAGCCAACAGTAAGTGGCAGTAGATCACAACTTCCAGAGCCAGTTTCTTATTGAAAAGGTATTTGGCCAATTTTTTAATCTTTACTTCTTCCTTCCCCCATTTGTTGAACTTTAGAAAAATTGACAGTTTCAAAACAGTTGAGTGATAAATAGAGGGAGGGGAAATTGAAACAATTTCATGGATGCAGGTAGTACTAAGGAGTGGGAAATCAGTGGAAAAGATGGCCCAGATAGCTAGGTAATGCCTCTGGCATCAGACAGGGTAGGGGAAAAAGCCCATAAAACACAATTTGTTATCTAGGTGGACTCTCACAACTATCCATCCGGTCATTAAAATGGCAACTATCATAGGCTGTGTAGGGAAGAATATGCTGGTGGAGGAATGAAACTTTTTAGTACTGCTCATTTATAGTTGGCTTGTTTAACTTATTAAATACCCAGAATGTTTAGCCTCCACACAATTAAAAAAAAAATCATATTGTTCTTTTGGTTTAATACCTTGGACTTCTATGGTGGCTTCTAGCCACAGATCTCAGAGTTTACAATGCATTAAGCTTTGCAGCCTTCCTGTCCAGTAGAGGTATTATTCTCATTTTACAGATAGGGAAACTTAGCCACAGGGAGGTAAATTGACTTCCTCAAGTGCCCAATTCCTGAAGTTAGTTTTGTGCAGCTGCAGGGGTCCCCCTGTGTGGAACTCATTGCAAGAGCTGGACATGCATGAGGGCAAACCAGAAGCAGAAATAACTCATAACTATTTTGCTGAGAGCTGAGCATTAACCCCCTTGATTCACCCATGCGGCTGGATTAACTTTGTCTTGTAGAGCAGCGTAGTTAGCTAATTGCTTTTCAGTCCTATTTGCCTCACTATAGCAGAAAAGAGGCAACCCAGCTGATCCCCATAGGACTCCCCTTATCTGTAGCTATCCTCTGCAAAGTCCTGTAGTATCCAGTGTTTTTCTCCTGAGAATCTCAGTGGTTGCAAACCTTAACGGAGGTGTGGATCAGCCTGGACTCTGCAACAGCAGCTCCACCCACTTGCATCTGTTGTAGTAGACCACAGAGTCTGTCAGCCCTAGGACACAGAATCAGATCCAAAATTGGATGGGCAGGTAATCTAGAAGGCGAAGCATTGGTGCGACATGCACTTTTCCTTTTGTTGCTAGGTAGGCAGGCTGCTGCGAGTTGAACTAATAGTTTATATATAATCTCCACTGTCAAAGCCAGGTACAAAATGTTTTGCATTAGTCCAGCCTAGAGATGATAGCATGAGTTGCTATGGCTAGGTCTATGTATGAACAGAAGGGGTGAGATCTTGGAGAGAAAAGGCATTACTGGCTATTGCTATGAATGTTGGTAGTGTACATGTACAGCCAAGTACTACCAAGTACATCGCTGTGGTACTACCATGTACATGTTTCCATAGTGACTGGATTTTCAGGTGTTCAGTGTAGTGGATGCTGAACTGTGCAGGTGAGCACCCTCAAACATAGAAGGGTAATTTTTGTAAACAAATTTTTCCAGCGCACAACCTTTGTCTTTTTACTGCCCTACAGTACAAACTTTTGTAGGATACTTCCCTAAAAGAAGTCAATAACCTGTATGAGGGCAAAAGACCACTTATACTTATTTGTACATCTGCAAATCCAATCCTACACAGGCTCAAGTTCCTGTTTCCCTGCAGTAATGCCCTCTCTTCAATCTATTTCATACAGCGGAGTTTAGCGTGTTAGCGCAAGAGAGGCTTCCAGGCTTCCTGTACAGTACATTAACTGAAGGATGCATGAATAAGCACTAAACTTGACACTAAAGTCCTTTCGCTATTGCTCTTCAGTTGAGCTTTGAACCCTCCTACCCCCAGGAACCTTTCTCCCAGGCCATTCTTCCTGCATTTGAAAATTCAGGGCTAACAGCTCTGAAAAGCTAATTTATACCCTCAGCAAGTTTAGTGGCAGCACAAGCTCCCATTACTCCTTACCAGCAGCCCTCAATCCCAACCTAGAGAGGGTACCTGTGGGGGTTGAACTGGGAGTCCAATCTCCATGCACCATTTGCTGTGTGGCCTCTCCCCCGGGACTGCCAGCAAAGGGGTCAATTACTACCAGCTGTGGTTGTTGTGGAGCTGTGGCTCCTTGACCACTGGGAGCTGTACTGAGACCCACTGAACTCATTCCATGCGGGTTAGGTCATCTAACCGCTAGCAGATGCCAACGTTGTTCAATCCCTACTACCTTGACTGCGTACCTAGAGGTGAAAAGTTATTATTAAAACAAATACAAGTAGATCTTTAACGAGGTCAAATGTAAAACAAGGAGTTGCAAAGGCCTCTCAGATTTTCTAAGCGTTTTCAGGTAGTGTGAGACTTTTCCCCGCATGCCTGGTGGCCAACAGGTTGATTCCACCAACTGGAATGGAGCAAGCTTCACAGAACCAGATGGGATGGATAATGCTTAAGAATCAGATATTGCTCTCCTTCCCTTCCACAGGATGTAACAGGCTATCAGGAGTTTTTAAATGACCTAGAGAGTTAAGTGGCTAGGAGCGCTACTTATCTGGAACCTGCTGGACAGAGGAAGGATAGTTGGGGTTAGGGCATTGGCCTGGAGCTCAGGAGATCTCAGCTTAATTGCCACCTCTGCTGCAGACTAAATGTGAGCTTGGCAAGTGTGACTTAGTCTCTGTGCCTTAGTCCCCTCCCCGCATCTGTAAAATGGGGGCAGTCCCTCCTCACCCTTTCTCTTGGTTATTTAGATAGCAAGCTTATTGGGGCAGGGATCTTTGCACTATGTGTTTGTACATCTCGTACCAAAGGGCTGGGATCTGAGGTGAGGTCTCTAGATGTTGGTGTAATGCAAATCAGTAGGGAGTGTAGGAGGCGTGCATAGAGCCACTGATGAAACTCTTATCTTCAAGGATAAAAAGAAAATGAGTAAAACTGTGCCGAGAAGTTGCTTAATACTAAAAGAAAGGAATCAGAAATGTGGTGTCAGTATCTCCATCTCACACAGCCTAGAAGCTCTTTGGAATTTTAAGGACTGACTGTTAGCCAGGGAGCCAAACCCTGAGCCAGAGACAACAGACCTCTGACGTTATGAACTTGCCATAGATTAGGGTTAGTGTTTCTGCAAAGCATTGATCGCAGTAACAGGCCTGAAATGTAAATACAGGCTCAGACAGCATAAAGTAGTGTTGCTGATAGCCACTGATAACAGTCCAGTTGGTCTGAACACCAAGAGGGGCTCTTCATTGCTCCCCTGGGAAGGTGCTGGTCGGGGAGGAGAACCCAGGGACGTATTTCAGAGCTAAATTACATGTGTGCAGAGCCGGAGAGCAGGCAGGGGATGAACTTGTCTTACTAGAAACTGTTTCAGTTTCTTGGAAATTGCAGCTATTGATCACTTAACCCTTTGCATGGCAGGAAGATTGCTAATGGGAAAGGGACTTTCTATGATCAGGTGCCAGAGAGGGGGATTGATCAGATGGTTAGATGTGAGGGGGCTGGGAGGGGAAAGTGTCCTATTCTGCTTGAGTGTAAGTCTTGGCAGAGCTGTTAATTTCCAACTACATGTAGGATAAGAACAGCATCACCAGTCCTGTAGATCTCCCTTTCCGGCTCTACAGAAAGCTCATTCTAGCACCTCTATAGGCATACTTGGGGTGTGCTTAGCTTCAGCTGCCTTTGGGGGCGGTGTGCATAGGCCTTTTTGCTCTTTAAGTTCTTAAAGAAATCAGCACTGGTGGAAAGGCCGGGTTACCAGCTCTGTAGAGTGAAGCTGTCTGGGTTTCCGCAGAACAGGTTCAATGTATGCAGTGCTAGTGCCAGCATTGTATAGCACTCCACACCTTCAGCTTGGCTCCAAGCTGCAGGGACCACTTATACAGAGGGGAGGATTTGGGGGCAGTTCAGGAGGAGGAACAGCTGGGGGCCAGTTTGTCGGCCCCTATATGTAGCAGAATCACCGATCCAGTTGGGCCACATTTCCTCGGCCCCAGTCCCCCATCTCTGCCCCCACACCTAACATGTGGGATGCTGTGAGGTGAGATATAGAGCAACTATGGCTGTTATATAAGAAGGTGGGTGTGACCAGCATTCCCTCTAATTTTTCCCACCCATGTGCGGAAGGAATTTTGTTATGTGCACCAATATGGAGGTGATGTGTCACACATCACCTCCATATTGGCGCACATAACAAAATTCATGTGGTGGGGTGGGGCTGAGGGATTCGGGGTGTGGGAGGGGGCTCAGGGCTGGGGCAGAGGGTTGGGGTGTGTAGGGGAGTGAGGGCTCTGGCTGGGGGGTGCAGGCTCTGGGATGGGGCTACAACGGGGAGAGAGGACTCTCCCCAGCTCTCTCTCCCTGCAGCAACAACTGGGCTGGGTGGGAGGGGCACCTCTCCCCGGCAACTCTGGCAGGCCTGGGCCGGACTGGGGGAGGGGTACCTGTCCCGACCATGGTAGCTCTGATTGGGCGTGGCCGGGCTGGGGGAGGGGCTTCTCTCCCTGGCAGCTCCGGAGGGGTTTGGCCGGGCCAGGGGACCTGCACGGCCCTAAATAGCCTGCCACATGGCCACGTGGCTGCACAGCTTACCTAGGGCATGACTGACCAGGCCAAAGATCACCCTCCAGTTTGGGCTGCAGGGGAGAGAACTGACTGTGAGTGGCTGCAGCTCACAGCAGGTGGTTCTTTGAGTTTTGTCCCTATGGGTGCCCCACTTCAGGTGTGTGTGTGCCTCTTGAGCCCTTGACCAGAGATTTTCAGTTAGTGGTGCCTGTTTGGTCCACGTATGCACCCTATGCATCCTCGTGCTGGATCCTGAAGCTATATAAGGGTGTTCAGGCAAACCGTCCTGAGTTCCTTCTCAACGGCCTCGTCCTGAGACAGAGCCCTAGAGTGTCCATCTTGAGTGTGCCTCAGCTTTTCTATTATTTCTGTAGTCGTTATGATTGGTTTTTATAGCTAATAGTTAGTTGTTAGTGTACTTATAGTTAGTCTGATAAGTAGTGGGATGATTGTTGTCCTCTTCTTTCCCCTTGGGGAGACTTATTGTTTTCCTGTCAGGGCATGCCTGCTTGCCAGGTTTAAAACATTGCATCTTTTGCTGAGAGGCTATACCTGTGAGTGACGGCCACTCTAAGGGTATGTCTATACTACCCGCCAGATCGTCGGGTAGTGTTCGATGTATTGGGGATCGATTTATCGCATCTCATCTGGACGCGATAAATCAATCCACTAATTGATGCCCGTACTCCACCTCGGCAGGAGGAATAAGCGGAGTCGACAGAAGAGCCACGCCAGTCGACTCATCGCCGTGAGAACGGCCAGGTAAGTTGAACTAAGATACCTCAACTTCAGCTATGCGAATAGCGTAGTTGAAGTTGCGTATCTTAGTTCGAACCCCACCCTCCCCCCCCTGCTAGCAGGGCCGGCTCTAACTTTTTTGCTGCCCGAGGCAAAAAAGAAGAGCGCCGCCCCGCCGTAACACCCCCACCCCACCAGTGCCGCGCTGCCGACCCCCTGTTGCGCCGCCGAAACCCCCTCCCCTCCCCGAGCGCCGCACCGAGCCGAGCCGCCCAAACCCCTCCCCCCTCCCGAGCGCCACGCCGGGCCGTCCAAACTTCCGGAGCGCTGGGCCAGGCCGGGCTGCCCAAACCCCTGCCCCCCCCAGCGCTGAGCCGCGCCCGGCCGGCCAAACCCCCGGAGCGCCACGCTGGGCCGGGCCTTGCTGGCCAAACCCCAGCCCCCCCCCCCCCCTTCAGTGCCATGCCGCGCCCCCTAGCGCCGCCAAAGCCGCTGCTCTCTCAGCACCACGCCACCGAAACACCCCCACGCTGTCCAGCCAAAACAAAAAAAACAAAAACAAAAAAACCCTCAAGCGCCCCCCCGCCACCCCAACATTGGCCGCCCCTTGTGAGGTGCCGCCCCAAGCATGTGCTTGGTCGGCTGGTGCCTAGAGCCGGCTCTGCCCACTAGTGTAGCCCAGGCCTAAGTGTGCCTGTTGCTTGGGGGAATCCCACATCACCCAGAAGTGCGACTTCTGCCTGGTCCTCATGTCCAGGGCAAGGAGAAACAGTGAGTTTAAATGCAGACTGCTAATGATGGAACAGTCCCTTCGGCCAGCTTCTGAGTCAGGTGAGGAGACACATCTCCCACTTATGTCTGTCTCCAGATAGATCCACTGCCCCATGTACCTTGGCGCTGGCTTCCCCTAAGAAAGGAAGACTCTGGAGACTTCAGGGAAGGCTTCCAAAAAGAGGAACAGGAGTACTTGTGGCACCTTAGAGACTAACAAATTTATTAGAGCATAAGCATCCGAAGAAGTGGGCTGTAGTCCACGAAAGCTTATGCTCTAATAAATTTGTTAGTCTCTAAGGTGCCACAAGTACTCCTGTTCTTCTTTTTGCGGATACAGACTAACACGGCTGCTACTCTGAAACAAAAAGAGGAATGTGGATTCTCACCTTAAGGAGACAGCTCTGAAAACGTTCAAGTCCCCACCGAGATCTACAGTCTCTGGAGCTGTGACCTCTTGACTCAGTGCTGTTGATTTGAAGGACTCCTCCTCTGGTACCAGCAGGTCTGTAAAGTTCCAGAACATGAAGGAGAAACATGGCTCTGATAGGGCCTTGGTACCTTCTACCAGCAAGGAAGGCAAACATAGACATTTGGGACTGGGACCCGAGGGGTCTGGGTCTGCTTAAAGGGGTCTGGGCCATCATTCCCTGGAAGGTGCCTTTCTTCTGTCTTGGAAGAGGGTCTGTTCTATGCATTTCCTCCAACACTGCTTATAGTAAGGGGTGACAAACAAAATCAGACAGGACAGAGCCAGACTTATCCTTACAATGCTGACCTGGCCGAGACAAGCTTGGTACCCTTACCTGCTTCACCTATGTCTCCAACCATTGTTCAAACTCCCAACCATTCTTCATCTCTTGTCACAGGATGCGAGTCAGGCGCTTCATCCCAACCTAGCAGTTCTCTGGGATGAAAAGATGGTTCATGGCGTTAGAATCCTACTGTGCTATAGAAGTACAGCAGGTGTTAATAGTAGTGAGATCAACCCGCACTACTTACCTGCAGAATTGGAAGAGATTCACTGGTGGTATTTTCGCTGCCTCTTGCCTGATTCAGTACCACTTTCAGTCATCCTGGATTGTCTGCTGGATATAAAGAAATCAGGGTTATCAGTTAGTTCAATTTAGGTCCATTTGGCCGCAATACCAGCCTTTCATCCTTTGGTAGAAGAATTCTCCATATTTGCTCATCCAGTATTGTCTATGCTTATTAAGGGTTGGGGAATCTCTATCCACAGATTAAAAACCCTACCCCGACCTGAGGCCCCAGCCTTGTAGCCAGTTACCTTATGAGACCTCGATTTGAATGAATGCCAACCTGTTCTCTGTTTCATTTATCTATGAAGATGGCCTTTTCGATAGCCATCACATTGGCCCATAGGGTTGTGGAGATTGGAGCTTTGGTGGCAGATCCCCCTTTTATGGTGTTCTTTAAGGACAAGGTCTCTTTACATCCACACCCTAAATTCTTACCTTATGTTCTATCAGAGCCACACAGTTCTCTACAGGAATCCTCTTTACATACCCTGGATGTTAGAAGGGCATTGGCCTTCTACCAAGCAAGTTAGGAAGTCACCTAGGCTCTTCATTTCCTTTGAGGATATATCCATGGGGTCCCCGATCTCTACTCAGAGACTTTCAAGATGGATATCTGGATGTATTATCATTTGTTATGATGCTGCAGATGTGGGTCCATCTCCTGAAAGGGTAATAGCACATTCATCCAGATCATAGGCAACATCTATGGCAGTGTTTCTCAAACTGGGGTCGCTGCTTGTGTAGGGAAAGCCCCTGGCAGGCCAGGCCGGTTTGTTTACCTGCCCCGTCTGCAGGTCCGGCTGATTGCGGCTCCCACTGGCCGCGGTTAGTCGCTGCAGGCAATGGGAGCTGCTGGAAGCGGTGGCCAGTATGTCCCTTGGCCCGCGCCGCTTCCAGCAGCTCCCATTGGCCCGGAGCAGCGAACTGCGGTCAGTGGGAGCCGTGATCGGCCGGACCTGCAGACGAGGCAGGTAAACAAATTGACCCGGTCCACCAGGGGCTTTTCCTACACAAGCGGCGACCCCAGTTTGAGAAACACTGATCTATGGCATTACTGAAGAATGTACCAGTATCTGAAATATGTAGGGCTACTACATGGGTTTCAATACATACATTTTCAAAACATTATGCCCTGATACATGCTGTCAGATCTGATGAGGCACTTGGTTCTGCAGTACTATCTTCAATTCTGGACTCTGTTCCAAAGCTCCCTCCTCCATCTGGGAATACAGCCATAGGGACACCACTTGAAGAAGAAGAGGTTACTCACTTTGTGCAGTAACTATAGTTCTTTGAGATGTGTCCCCCTATGGGTACTCAACTACCTGCCCTCTTTACCCTCTGTTTCGGACTGTTCCTTCGGGGATGTTTGGGTGGAGAAGGAACTGAGGACGGCTCACTCGCGCAGCCAATATAGCCTTGGTATATGGCACAAGGAGGCATAGGGCACGTGTGCGGGCCGAATGGGCACTGCTAACTGAAAATCTCCGATCAAGTGCTTGAGCGGCACATGTGCATCTGATGTGGGGCACCCATAGAGATACATATATCAAAGAATTGCAGTTACTGCATGAAGTGAGTAACCTCCTTTTCCCATCGCTGGGTTCTGTAATGTTTAAATAAAAATGATTGAGCTGTTAACTGCAAGCTCTCCATGCCTTATGGAGAACTCAGAGCTGGCTTGGTATCTGGCACATGAGCTCTCTGCACCCGGGGGTATTCTCTGGAGTACTTACCAGTATCACCAACCTTGAGCTTTCAGAACTGGTGAATCAGGCCCCACAAAATCATGAGATTGGCTTAAAATAATAATATTTGGGTTCTTTGCCTTCTGATTTCTGAGCCTTTAGGGTACAACCATGTCATATTTTCAAAGCTTTTCTCCATACCCATGAAGGCTAGAAGCTTATTTCCCCATAATCACAGTATCCCAGGAGCTGGACCTTTGAGAAACACAAATATTGTCAGACTCCTAAAATCATGAAACTTAGCAATGCTGGCCTTACCCATCCCTTATAGCTTTTCCACCTCCTGGCTCTGTCCTACTCCTACCTAGCCTTTCCATAAAGCACAAATAGCTCCAGGTTACACATGGCAGAGATGCTGACACCACATTTCTCATTTATTTCTAGTGCTAAGATACTGTTGACTCCATGTGATTCACTCCCTTGTTTTCCTCATTCTAATCAGTAACATTTTCTCCCACCCTCCCTTCCTACCTCCCCTGGTCCCACCTGTTTTATGACTTGGTTGTCAAAAGGGCTGTAGAGCAACAATGAATCCAGTCCATTATTTACAGAGAATGGTGTCCTTGGCCTCTTCACAAAATCTACGTTTGCAGTTGGCACAGCTAGTCAGAGCAGTATGGGGATGTGTATGCTAGAAAGTCAATCAAGGCCACTAGATAGCCCCAGGACAGTTTTCAGGCTCTTCTGACTTGGGTTGGATTCAGATTCCCATCCTAGAGGTATCCTGCTAACACACACTCTGGAAAATCAGGGGGTTGATTAGTTCTTATAGACAAGTGTGGTTTCCAGCAACAGGACTCTCAGTACTTTCTGGGTAGATCTATTTACCAATAATTGTACTTACAGTTCTCATTGGCTGCCCTGGGTTAGAGCTAGTTTATAACACGTGGCTATTTGCATTTTACACGCCACACAGATTACCATGGAGACACTGCCAGTAGGGAGCAGCCATGGCTCTGTCACTGACCTTAGTTGTGCTTTTCAGTTGACAGGCCCTTTGGAGAAGGCCTCTTGGGTGAGGCCTGCATCATGGCTTGTCAAGACAATTGGTGCTTTGGAGCCCCCTGGTTGGAAAATGCTGCTGACCCTGTGCAGTGAGTCTTCATCTGTGGCATCTTCATCTGTTCTTACATTGAAGAATAAAGAGCTGGGATAAAGGTAGGTTTGTATCCAGATTCTGCTCTCAGTTTTGAGTTGGGGCTGTTTCCCAACTGCCTTAATGTCAGCATTCCCAGTGCTTCTGTAACAAGTCCGGGGATGGTCGTCCATGCATACTTGAATTCTGAAGGCCCGCTGTAGAAGGTTATATTGTAATGCTTGTGTTTCAACAGGTTACCCAGACTGCTGGGAAAGACCTCAAGTGGTCAAAATTGGTGCTGGTAATACTATGGTTAGTGAGACCCTTCTCTGTAGCTCCTGCCCCCTGTTTTTCCGCCGCAGACATTCTCCCTCTGAGAGTCTGTTACCTGTACCTCTTAGTACCTGTCCTGCTGCCACAGTTTGCTTTTATCTCTATTTAACAGAGGTTACAGTTTGCATGAAGAGTGCTATACAGAGGAAAGATGTATTGTACAGGCCAGGAGGAGAGCCAGTAGACTGGGAAATATAGTAGACTGAAATATATGGAAGACTACTACTCAATTCTTGGTCATTTGAGTGAAGTTTCCATTAGGGCTTGGAATTCTTCCAGGAGACCTTGTACCTAAAGTGAACAATAATTCCTGCCAAGGCAGGTGTTTCAAGCTGTACTAGAATCCCTGCCTCAGGTGCATTGTGAGTCCCAGTGTCCTGGACAGGACAAAATTTGGCCATTCCCAGGCAAATACTGCAACTGGAGATAGTTATATAGAGAACCCCAGGACAGCTTCCATAAAAACAACTATGGATGCCCCACTGGTCTGCCATCCCCAAGGCTGGTCCTGAACTGGCAGGCAGTGCTACAGCCTTAGAGAGCTGTGCTGTATTGATTTCTATGGAGCATGCCTTGCTTCTTGCCATTTCATAAATACACGGCCATGTGGAAGCTTTGATTACGTGGGGTCCTCCTTCCACTTCCCAAGAGTTTTATCATAGAGGCTGGGACCTAGTTAAGAATTCTGGGTTCTCACCCTGGGTCGGTTACTTAGTGGGCCATTCATTTCCCTTCTGTACCTTATGTTACTCAGCTGTACAAATGGGTGCAATATTTATCTCGTAAGGAACTGGGGGACTTTAATGTTTGTAAAGTACTTTGAGATCTGTGGATAAGATGCCTTATGGAAGAGCAAAGGTTTTTTGACAAGTTGGCCTGAATTAACAATAGTTCTAGTTAGAGCTGGTTGAAATCATTCACGTGAAGATTTTTCCTGCTGAAAATGGGGTTTTATTGAAAACTAAATTTTGTGGGAAAGTTTCATTGGATGAAATGTTTTGATTTTGACAGAAAAAACTGAATGAATGGTTTTGTTTTGAGTTGCACTTCTTGTTTGTTTTTAAAACTTTTTTGTTTTAGATTTTTTTTTTTTTTGCAGGGAGGTTGAATTTGGGTTTACTCCCCCCTTTACCCCATGTTAGAAAGGGAGGGAAAGAGAAAAAACACTCCCTTGCTCCCCTCCACCCTCACTTTGTTCAAGTGATAGAAAAAGGGGTGCAAAGACTTTTTTTTCCATTGGAAAAGTATGGAAGGAGTTACCGTGAGGTTTCTCTACTGCTCACCTATTTCCACCCCTTCCTCCTCCCCCACCTTTTTCCCCACTGGAAAAAAAGTGATAGAAACAAGGAGAACAAAGACCATTTTAATTAGGCACAAAATAAAAATTTCCTGCTTAAGACCTACCCATTTTGAATGAAAAGCTTTCATGAGCCAGCTCTAGTTCTCGTGATTGAAGGCATTGTATAAGGCATTCAGATTGCTGAGATTGTAAGCAGCTGTACTATTACAGTGAAGCAATACGAGCAGATCCATGTATGACCTGTTGAATTGCTCTGCTGATTATCTACAGAAAATCAGGGTCCTAGCAGTTAGAAATACTAGTTGGGCTCTAATCGCCTATTCTGATCAAAGCCCTCAGGCTGCAGCTCTGCAGCCCCACATAACCAACTCTCCACAGCCACCCTCTCCACAGGGCTAGAGCCCTACTGGCTACAGCCCTTCCAGCTTCAGCTCTCCACAGCAACATTTGTCACACCCACACATGGCGCAACAGCCCTCCAGCTATTTCAAAGGAAATGAGATTCTAGGCTGTGGGAATTTCACAGTCACTGATTCTGCATTAGTTTGGCTGGATTGCTCCCTGGCTCGGCGGCGTCTCGTATTTATAACCCGGGTAACCCAAAACCGCCGGGACGGGCGCTTTGGGGAGCTTTCGGCTGTTTAAAAATAGGGTGTTGCGCCGGGAGCCCTGGCCGTGCAGCGCTGGGAGCTGGGGAACCCCCCCCCCCCGGGTAAGTGCGTCTGGGCTGCAGCCCCCGGGCGAGCAGGGCGCCCGCACCGCCCCGTGCTCCTTCCCCCGGCCACGGTGACAGGCTGCATCGCAATCCAGAGCTTCCCCCCAGCGCCCGCCGCTCGCTCCTCGCCCAAAGGCAGCGGTGATGGGGCGCGACAGAGAGAGAAACTTGTGTGTCGTGTAGGGGGGGGGGGAGATGTCCCTGCCCTCGAGTGTCTTCTGGTGGCTCTATCTGGGGCTCCGCCGCGGGGCTGGCTGCGAAGCAAAGGCAGCAGATGTGTTTTCTCTCTTTCTCCGCATCAGTTTCACTGCTCCCCTCGCGCTCTTTTGCAAGTGTGTGAGTGGAACTGGCAGCTCGGGAGCCGAGCTGGAAGTGACAGAGGGAGAGAAAGGAGGGCAGCCCCACAGAGGTCTGTCTTGTCTGTGCGTTAGCTTCACTGTTACCCTAGCACAAAGGTGTTCACCTGCATCCCTAACTCCTACCCGGACCTGGTGGGGACTTTCAGGAGACTTCAGGGCATGATTTTTGGGGATTGGTCCTGCTTTGAGCAGGGGGTTGGACTAGATGACCTCCTGAGGTCCCTTCCAACTCTGATATTCTATGATTTTTCTAAATTTGTCCTGTGAAGGGGCCGAGGCAGGAGGTGCTGAGAAACTCCTTATTATTAACTAGCTACTATAAAACCTTGATGTTTATTACCCCCTGGTGTACATCTTTATCACGATGCATTCCCTATGTTCCTAAAGGAGGAATACTGCTATACTATGGCACATATAACTAATGAAAGTGGCCAGTGTATCTGGATTAGCAGTAATGGCTGTAGGAATTTTTGTTAAAGGGCCAGCTTGTTTGTGAAGCTCAGTCCTTTGTTTATGAGAGGAAGGGTGGTCCAGGGGCTAGCACACCAGGGACTTGGTGGACCTAAGTTCAAGCCTTTCCACCACCACCACAGACTGTGTGAACTTGGGCAAGTCACTAAGCCTCTCTGTGCTCAGTTCCTATTTTGAATAGGGGGTTAACAGCACCTCAGTACTTCATTAGGGATATTGTGATACTATAGTAGGGTGAAAAATCGGGACAGGGAGTGGGGGGGGTAATAGGTACCTATATAAGACAAAGACCCAAATATCGGGACTGTCCCTATAAAATCGGGACATCTGGTCACCCTATACTATGGTGATGGGGCCATAGAAGTACCTAAGATAGATAATTTGCCTCCCTTTGTGTGATCCAGTATTACTGGGTGCTAAGCCGCTTTCCTGGAATCGCTGGCTCTCACCACTTTTTGTGCTGGCTCCGATCCCCTTAGACTTGGGGAGTTAAACCCAGGAACTCTGGGCAAAAGTGAAAGCTACAGAGAGTCTAGGATGCTGACAGCAGAGACAGCCAGGCTCGGAGGCACTCAAGTAACAAATTGAACAAATTGAATATCTTAAGACGACTCTGGTTTATTGTCCAGATCAGGTCAGCAGAAAAAATATTGGGAGGCTGAACAAAGAGACAGGCTTCTTTAGTAGATAAATGGACTGATCATTTCATATTGAGGAACAATCTCTAAAACATAGTTTACTGCGCAGTTGAGGGCTGAGGCATTTGCTGATGCCAAGAGCTCCTCCTCTGACCCTAGGCACAAGTGGAATTAACTGGCGCAGTGTTTTCTGATGGTTAAACTCCCCGAAGAAGACACTCCATTTGTTACCGAGGCTCTGATGAAGTAAAGTGTGGTTCATATGTACAAGGCCGGCCTTCAACTCATCTCAGAATGAATGGAGAGGTAAAATTGAATTTTACACTCCTGCTGCTATGATTAATGTTCGGGACGCCAGGTGCACCAGCCAACCACTAGGGGGCATTGAAGGTTCACTTTGTGCACTTCTGTAAAGACAAGAACCCTGCCTTAGCCCATTTATGCACAAATAAAGGGGAGTCTGTATAAATGAATAGCTGGTGTACGAATAAACCTGTTGGAGCAATAAATTCTCTGCACACCCATCTCACCAAAGCCCTTTGATAGGAGGCTGCCCCTGACAAAGGAATAAACTTGTTTGGGGAATAAAAGGGCACATCTACATTAAATCAGAGAGCGTAATGCCATGCCAAAGATACAGGGCCGCAAGGTGCAGGCTGTGTAACATGCGTGCCGCCCCAACCAAGAAATATTAAACCCAGTGAAGCCGTTCAAGGGAAACGCCAAGTATTTCCTGTGGATGTGCTCCATGGGATGGAAATCTCCCTCTCCAAGCTGGGGTAGCTGGCAGCCCCCTCACCCCGGTGCCGCACCATAGTGAACGGAGAAATCTTTGCACAGACCTGTTTGAGGGTTAGCACTTAGCGCTTTTCTAGCCCCAGAGGATCTCTGTCAGGGAGGTCTGGTTCTAGGAATGCTTTAGAGAAGGTTAAAAGAGGGCACAGAGAGACTTGGCAAAGGTCTCATAGGGACGAAGTGGCAGGAATAGAAAAAAAAACAGAGTCCAGATTGGCCCATCTGGGATGTACACATGGGATCCAGGCAGCTATCCCCCTTTTTACATGGAAGGGAGATAATACCTCTGTAGCACTACCCCCTGCCACTCCTGGGCAGCTCTGTGGGACCCTGGCATTATTCCAGGGACAGGTGCTCTGTGAATCTTATTCCTCTCCCCCAGTTCTACTGGGGAATTGAAGCTTCTAGGCAAGCCCTTCATTGCCAGAGATCTCACCCCTGGCCTCCCGCAGGTCTTGTGTGGAATCTGCAGTTTTGTGTCAGAACCTATTGCTCATTCTGCAGTGGAAAACACCATCCCCTAATTGTCCCTTCTCTGCCCTGTTCCTCCAGCCTGCCTGGTGAAGACTCAGCTAGATGACCTACACAGTTCATCTCCTGAAACTCTCCTTCAGGTTTTCCCATGGGAGATGAGATGATCTGGTCCCAGTCACAAGAAAGTGCTCCACGTACCCCTCCCCCATTAAACGACTATCTGTTGATCTAGTTTTCAATAGCATAAACCAATCGCTATATGCTGAAACATGATAAGGTTAGTGCAAATGGGTACTCTCACATAGGAGTAAACTTTCAGGGCACCAATCCGTGAAATACAGTAAAGTTGACCTAAGGTAACTGATCTTCTCTGAGCCCCAAGACACAAGGTATTTCCAAGCAGTATCTAAGACCTGCCTTACCTAAAGGAACAGGCCTGTTAAAAGAAATAGGCTGTGTTTTATCAGTTTAATGGGATTTTCCTACAGTGCTGTGTATCAAGTCTTTGCCCACAAATACAGGGACTGAGCCAGGAAATGTTTGCTGGTGATTGTAATGCTTGGTACTACCACTAGCATGCTAGATAGGTAATCCATCCTGTATGGCAGTGGTGGGCAACCTGTGGCCTGTGGGCTGCACGTGGCCTGTCAGGGTAATCTGCTGGTGAGCCACGAGAAAGTTTTTACATTGACTGTCCACAGGCACAGCCACCCATAGCTCCCAATGGCTGCGGTTGGCCGTTCCCGGCCAATGGGAGCTGTGGGAAGCGGCGGCCAACATGTCCCTGCAGCCAGCACTGCTTCCCGCAGCTCCCATTGCTGGGAACGCGGCCACTGGGAGCTGCGGGAGGCCGTGCCTGCAAACGGTCAATGTAAACACTGTCTCGCGGCCCGCCAGCGGATTACCCTGATGGGCCGCAGGTTGTCCACCACTGCTTTGGATCAAGTTTTTTTACGGGCTTCAGGAGTCTCTTAACGTGTGTGCATGCAAAGAGGAAGTCGTATGGATAGAGGTGCATTTAATGTGGGGGTTGTTTTTTCTAATAACAAAACTCTTCTACATGAAGGATGTGTGAGACTCTTTTTTCAGTTACCAAATGGTGGGAGGGGAATCTGCAATTAAAGATCCCAAAGTTCTGGGAAGCAGGAGCATTTGTGGGTGGGTGACATTTGTGCCCTGGAATATTTCTCAGTCAGATATATTTCATGAGAAATATTGATTTGATTCTCCATGGGCCAGCACCTTATTAGTTTTAGAACCAACTATTTAAAATTGATGATGTAGCGTGATAGGTAATGTAGCATGATAGGGAAAAGTTCTGCCATGCTCCAACCGTCTCAGGACAGTATATAGTGCGATTTAAACAGATTGGGGCTTGGAAAGTCCTGTGGGAAGATCTGTGCTTTGAGAGTTTCCCAGGAGATCTTTCATAGTTGGTTTAAGCTTAGATTACTTTAAAGTAGAGAGAGGAGCTTGGGAACAATTCGCCAGGAGGTTCAACGTTTTTCATGGAACATGAAGTGCACTTTATTTTGCCCAGTAATGTGTTCCTCAGCCCAGTGTCGCAGGAGAAAGATGAATGCAAGAATTCCCCTCTTGGCTAGGAAGGTGATTTCCCCCACTGTTCATCTTTGATTAATTAGCTAGATGGTGTTTAATCCTATGCAGTGTCTGCAACTGGCAACCTCTGCCAGTACTAGACTGATCTATGTGTCAGATGACATAAGTGGATCTTTTTTTTTTTTTTTTTAAGAGTATGTGGTTTTAGTGCTAGTGTAAGTGACAGTCCTGGTGAATCAAGTCATTTTGTGGTACAACACTAGCAATGGCAGTGCAAGCTTCTCCCATGCCCCACCGGCAATGTGGCTCAGAGTGAACCCTGACCAAGAGAGTCAACTCTCGTCCTCTCAGGTCTCAATTATTGCAACATCTTTCTCTCTGGCCTTGACAAATGCAACCTTGTCCTGCTCAGATCTGTTCGGAATGCTGCTGCAAAGATCATTCTCCTATTCCACCTTGCCCCTCTCTTTGCATCCCTCCACTGGCTCTCCCTTCTCTATCGCATTAAATATAAGCTGCTTGTCTTTGCTTTCAAGGCCATTTGTGGCCTATCCCCATCCTACCTTCTCTCATTCAGTATCAAAAGATCGACTCCCACCTCCGATGGGCCCTTGATGCCTGAAACAAGCACCTTTGTGCTTTCTCCCCTCCCTTAAACATCCACAAAGCTCCTTCATCCTCCTCCTTCAAAACTCTCCTTTGCTGCAATGCCTACAAAAAATGTAATAGGGGTTAGGCTGCTGGTGTGCGGAGACCACTGTCTGCCATGCTGACCAGTTCTGTCTCATTGTTTCCTTCTACACCCCCAACTGTTGTCTCTTGTCTTCTACTGAATTGTAAACTCTTTGGTGGCAGGGACATCTTTTGTTCTGAGTTTATACAGCACCTGGCACAGTGCGATGCTGGTCCATGAGTGGGTCTCCTAGGCGCTACCACAATACAAATAATAATAATAATAATAATGATTAATCATCAGCATAAACAGGCACACTCTCTAGGGATGAGATGGCAGTTCAGTCTGCAGGCCCACTCCGTGTTTAGCCTCTCTGCCGAGAATGCTAACAAAGGTGTTTGCTTGAGACAGGATATTTCCAGGGTCACCAAGATTGAAACTATCAGTCCCTTTGACACAGGTTCCCCCAAGAGGAATTTCAATCATTTACATTTCACATTTACATGGCAGTGGTGTAATGTATGGCAAGAGGCATTCCCTGCCCCAAAGAGCTTACACCTAACAGCTTATGCTTGCTACAAACCTGGGCTGGAGTCCAACTGGGGTGGATGGGTTCTATAGC
Organism: Trachemys scripta elegans; assembly: GCF_013100865.1. NCBI lineage: Eukaryota > Metazoa > Chordata > Testudines > Emydidae > Trachemys > Trachemys scripta. The sequence continues at coordinate 22,399,504 of NC_048309.1, read as the reverse complement.
CACTACTTGGCCTGACCCAGCTGTTACCATTACACCAAAATTAATAGCAAATCTTAGCATATTAATTCTAGGTAATGAGAGACCCAGGAGCATCTGAATCATGTGTTTTTTCTCACAATAGAGCATATAACAGGGCAAATCCTGTCCATGATAATCTCCCGTCCCCCGCAGAGGTAGTTCTTCACTGATAGTGTTACATAAACCCAGCCCTTTTGCATTCACTCTTTAGGAATGAGCAGGCGCCAGCAGTGACTTTTGGACTCTGTTGTAAGTGGGTAGTTCATGGTATTATGGCAAGGCCGTAGCCTAACAAGGCAGAAGAGTTCAGCACCCCCTGTTTACTCCCGGTGTCAATGAGGCGGTGTTTGTGTGGGTGCTGAGAGCAAAAGATGTGGCCATTGTAAACACTGCCATATTTTGAAGGAAGGGTCCTGAACAGTGACTCTGACGCTAACTGCGGCATTGTGAGACGTTACTGTAGAGTCTAAAGGGGCTGCTGGAGCATGTGGATGGTGGGGGGAAGTCTGAATGTGTGGCAGAGAGATCTCAAGGGAAGAATGTGAAGAATGGAGTCTTCCAGACTAGGGTTCTGTGGTGGCAGAAGGCTTTGCACCCCAGCACGGAGAACTGAGGGTTAGGGTTATGTGGGGGAATGGCTGGATGAATTTCTAACAAAGGTTCCAGCCTAGCAGTCTCCCCATTTCAAGCGTGCGAGGGTGGGGTAGGAGAGAAAGCAGGAGCCCAGATGACAAAGAATAAACAGCTGAAGGATAACAATGAGTCAGGCGAAAAAAGGAAATTGTTTTTCTGACAATCTGCTATTGTGTGTGAGTGGGGGAAAATCCCTGTAAGAACGAGGCACCTGGGAGAAAGGGGATAAGTTAACATTAAATGGGCATCCAGTGACAGGAGAGGAAATGGTGGGACAGCTGGAAACGCAGTAGGAGCCCAGAGAAAATCGATACGAGATAAGCGTTCCAGGGGTAGCGCTGTTCATCAGGTGACAAAGTTAAAGGCAGCCAGACACTAAAAGTGAGAAAATATCACTGACCCCCGCAGTATTGATCAAAGAGCTGAGACGCTCAAGGCCAAACTCACTAATAAAGTGAGACGTATCAGCAAGGAGCCCATCAGAGCAGATGAGTTGGCTTGCGAAGGTCATAAAAAATAAAATAAAAAAATAAAACCATAGAAAAAGCTTAGCTTGTGAAACTTCTTGTTAACCACCTTGTTCGTCTTGTTAAGTGCAAAGGGAAGAAACAGCCTGGTGGAGAGGCTCAGTCAGCGGGTTTAAACCCCCTTCCCTCAAATTTCAATATATTAATAAAACCCTCTGCAAATTGGGTGGATCTAATGTTTGTGAAAAAGAGGAGCTAAGAGCAATGTCTACGAGCTGTCATGTAAGTAGTTGGGCATATGCCAGTATTTTTAGTTTCCTAAGAGTAACTAATCTTATGGTGATTGAAAGATTTATTTATATTTCTCAAACCATTTCTTCTTACAGTCCTTAAGACCATCCAACTGCACTTGTGATAGTGATCATGTGTGTAATGACAGGTCTGCCATAGAAAATGGGTACAATGTCCAATGGGGCCAATGAATCAGCTAATGTAGGTACAAATCTCTTGTAAGTGTCCTTGGATGACTGGATCTAGAGTCATAGATTTTAAGGCCAGAAAGGACCATAAGGTCATACAGCTTTCTGTGTTATCACAGCCTCAAGTGCAACAACCAGAATTAGATCCAAGACAAAACGGTTATGTGCCACAGGTAGAAAACAGGAAGGACCGAGGTGCACCAGGGCCTGAGCTCTCTGCAATAGTGGGGAATTGATTCAGTGAGCTCTACTCAGGTGATTCTAGCAAGTGACCCGATTCATTCCTTCCATTATCTTTTTGATAGGGCTGTCTTTGAAGAGACTAATTAAGCAGTGATTAGGAGTAGCTATGGAAGCTGCAGCACAGAAAGGGATGGTTGGGACAGAAATGGCTGTAAGCCACCTTAGCATCCTCGGGTTTCTAGGCTTTCTAGGGACCAGAATAGCCCCCTGTATAAGTTATTTATGACAATGTCCTGATGGCTGCATATTGCATGCTGGGCTGTCTAGAGCAGCCCAGAATATCCATAGCATCATATGAAATTGCTCCTGTTCGATGTGTCCCTTACCATCCCTTGTACTGGGGGTTGCCAGGGAGCCCGCATAGGATACTTTTGGCAGCCTTGTGCTGGGAGAATGCTCCTTTGGAGCTTTGAAGCCTGGGTCTGGCCTCTGAATGCTACTTGCCATTTATGTCGTGGCCACAGAGCAATCTTTTTTTTTTTTTCCTGCAAAGCCCCATGTGTCCATCTGAACTAGCATCCATTTTCTGCTGGCATTGATTTTGCTTAAGGAGGAACAGGTAGAGAAAAGAGGTAGGCTGCAGAGGGAGTAGGGATGTGCTGGGAGCCAGCAAGGGGAAGGTAGAATCAGGTATGGAAAATGGCTCAGTAGTGAAAGGTAATCTGCAGTGGAAAATGAAATGGGGGATGGGCCTGTGACAGCCTAGTACCCCAATATTCACCACTGTCATGCAATTAGGATATGTTTTGTACAAAATATGCCTTGTGAGGTATCATTCTAAAAGTCTTGATCTGCTAGACATTAATATCTGATTGGATTGTATGTGAAGTTATGAAGTTTGGGTATGTATGCGTTACTGAAACATGTTATGAGGTTGAAAACACCCACAAGCAGCCTTTCAGATGTTAATGGCTTATTGAGGAAATGCACACAAGCACAATAATTACCCTAGGAACTGTGTACAATAGAAACCCCTCAGAGATAGCACTACACAATGGAACTGTCTGACCCAGGTCACAGCAAAAGAGCTTTCCAGCAAGTGGGAAGAAGATATAAAAGGGGGAAAATGACATCATGATGGGACCTCACTCTCCCTACAACAACACACCGTGGGGCAAGGACTGAACTGTGGGAAGTAATGGCCCCAGGCTAGAGGGATTTTTATCCTGTGTATGGAAAACCTGGGAAAGTCAAGGCAACTTGTGCTTTAAGAATCTGCCAGCGTCTTTATCACTTAGGGTGAGAATTTGCTAATTCATATCCTATCTATCTAGTGTGTCAAGCTCAGTTTGCGGTTTTGTTTATTTACTAAGGTAATCTGCATTGATCTGTTTGCTATCACTTATAATCAAAATCTACCCTTTTGTAGTTAATAATCTTGTTTTTGTTTTGTCTGAAACCAGTGTGTGGAAATTATAATGTGGGGCAGAAAGCTTTTGCATATCTTTCTCCACATTAACAACAAGGAGTCTGGTGGCACCTTAAAGACTAACAGATTTATTTGGGCATAAGCTTTCGTGGGTAAAAACCTCACTTCTTCAGATGTATCTTGTTGTTTTTGTAGATACAGACTAACCCGGCTACCCCCTGATTCTTCTCTCCACATTGAGGGAGGAGGTGAATTTTATGAGCTTGCGCTGTAAGTGCAGTGCAAGACGGTACAATTTTGGGTTTACCCTTTAGAGGGGTGTGTTCACTTGAGTACTGGGCAATTCCTTAGCTGAGCCTTCCCATGCAGAGCTGATCTCAGCATCTGTGTGTATAGCTGCAGCTGGGTGTGTCCATATCTGTGTGTATGCTGGTGAAAGGGCAAGTCTGGAGAGCTTGGCAACTTGTCACAGCACCACAGTGTGAAAGGGAGCCCAGGCTGGTGGGTCAGGCGGACTTAGTGGTACCCCAGTTCCAAGTGGTATCCCGGGGGGAACCCATCACAGGGTCCAGTTTTGCTGATGCATATAAAGAGGCCTGGATGGGTTTTCCTCCTGCTTTCTTAGTTTTAGAAAATTAAAGAGTATCTAATCTCCCTCTGGAGGACACCTTGGCTGACTCAGGTATGTATTGAGAGGTCTCTGACCCTAATTGAAGGGGGAGGGGCACCAAATCCTCAGAGCTTTTCTCCCAATTGTCAAGTTAAATTGGGGATAACAAGAAACAATTGCATGTAAATAAGGCTATATCTACTAGAGCTGTGTGAATAACTGACTTTTTTCAGTTTGTTGGAAGTTCCAAAAAATTAAAGAAAAAAATTAGTTTTCAGTTGAATAAAATGTTCCATTCAACTGCCCCCAAAAAGGTTTTGTTTAGATTTTTTTAAAATAAGTACTCTAGTCTCTTCACATGGGAGTGTCTCTACCTGTCTCAATTATTCAGCTGGTTTTCTTCTGTCCACTGTTGTGTGAACACACTCAGGACTAGAGGCAGCACTGGTAACCATGTCTATAGTTAGGGGACTGTCTGACAAGTCTCATTTGAAGACTATTTTCTGTTACCTCCAAGTTTGCCAAACTGTAACCCGCCAGGCTGAAATTTTCCATGCCGGGGGTCTGCATCAGGCTGATAAATTTAGAAAAACAACAACTTTCAGAAAAACCCTGCTCAGTTGTTTTCTAGAATCAGGTTGGAAAAATATACCTTGTGCATGTTCAATTCTTACAACAGTTTCATTTAAAAGCTTTAGTGCCTCCGTTCCCTGGAGAGGGGACTAAAAATTTGGCGGGGGGGGGATGGGAGGTTGTCCTGCAGCCAGAGATGAGCGTCTTGCTGTGAAAATTTGCCTAAATTTGTCCAAAGTACAAGCCTCCAAAAATAGCACTTAGCACATGCTCATTAGCAGTTAGTAGCATTATTCTCTGAAGATTTAATCTGCGCTGAGCATGCTCCATTCACACACACAGCTCCTGTGCACTGATAGGATTGTGCATATGTCATCCCACAGAGCAACTGAATGTGCCCCATTTCAGGGCTACAGGATCTGAGAAGGACCTATCCCAGAATGGCTCCTCCTGGCTGCCAGGGGCTGCTGTGGCACCAAACTAAGACCAGAGTGACTATCTTGAGTTCACACGGGTGCTTTGGTCAGAAGAAGGAGACTCACTGCTGCACACAGATGAGGAGTAGATTGGGGAGGACAATTGTGGAGCTGGGGGAGAGGAAGAGCAGAAAGGTCTAGCCACTAGAGAACACAAGCTGGAATTGAACCCATGATGTCTCATCCTCCTCTAATGGCTGATGTACACAGGATAATAGCCTACTACTGCTACCAATTACTAAGTTAGTTCAAAGATAGAGAGGTCTGTGCTGTTGATCTAAAGGTCTTAACTCTACTGATGACCATTGTGGGGCAATGTTTTTCCACATAATGGAATTTCTGGGTTTTCTGTTTGCTTTTTTAAAAGCTTAAGAAACTACATTAAAGTTGCAAAGTCAAGCACTCAAAAGTTTGCAAAAGCCAGAATTAAAGTTGCCTGTGTAACCTTAGTTCAGCCCCCTTGTACATATGCATATGTCTTTAATTATACAATCACATACTGTTTTTCCACAGGGACCTCTGCTACATTCAGTGTACTGGGTAGATGGTGCTCTGTGCTGAGTAGTGAACAAGAGTGTCTGCAGACCCCTTGTTCAGTTGTTGCAGAAGTTGGAAGGTGTCTAATGAATGAAGCAGGGCACTGTAGGAAGAGAAGGGAAGGTGCCATGGTTAAGGACGTTGAATGCCTCCCTAGAGAACTGGGTTCTATCTTGCATCTCCCAAAGGATTCCTATATGATGCTGGGCAAACAATTGAAACCAAAATTTTCACAGGTAGCCGCTATGTGCCTCATTTTCTGGATGCCGAACTTGCATGAAACAGCTTAGTGCCTGATTTGCAAAAGTGAACCATTCAGATACTATGGTGATGGGTGCCAGAGAAAAGCCCACAAGGAAAGGAACTCTTCTGTATTCAGTATAAGGTCTGCATGGTATCCAGATTCAGATGCTAGAAGTGGATCAATGCTCATTGCAGATCAGTAGCAGGCTGCCTGTGTTGTAGGTTAGTTGCAGCTGTCCTGCCTTCTTCCACCTACTCTTTCAAGGCAAGCTTGTTTGTCCAAACTTCTTGGTCAATATCTGATTGGGAGTGAGATTTTTCAAAAGTGATCTTAGGGGTTTCCATTTTTGGTTACCTGACTTGAGACATCTTGAAGGGGCTCAATTTTCAGAGGGTGGGGGCTCAGCACTTTCTGTTAATCAGGCCTTTGGGCACCCAAAAATCACAAGTCTTCAATCTTCAGCATTGCATTTTATTAGAAGAAGTAAGGTATGGGGGAACAAAGACCAGACGGGCCCCTTTGAGATCCCAAAAGGTCAGTACCAACCATCTCAAGAGACACAATTCTCCTTTACTGAAATAATGGTGGCTTGTCCCTATGACATGCCATCTAGAGGTCTTACAATTCCACCAATTAACTAAATACATAAGGAAGAGATGCTGGTCTAGTTCCCAGATCACACCTAACCTCATCTTTAAAGGAACAGCACGAACCTGTCTGGCCACATTGGTCAGTGAATCTGAATTTACAGCTGCTTTGCATTGCCATCAGAGCAGTGCATGTCAGCGAGTGTAGTAATTAATCTGCCCCTTAATTTGCAATTGATTTAGTAGCTTAGTTATCTGAGATGCAGAGTAAATTTTTTTATATTTAATTATCTTAAATATACAAGTAAACATCCAGAACATGAAACTGGAACTCATCTGTCATAACTAAAGGGAATATCTGTTTCCTTTTCACTGAGTTATCTATAGAAATCTGGCCACTGGCTGGGCAGCAGAGAGGCAGGTGGTGGGGAAAGCAAGGCTGTAACTGAGTAGTATTGATGGCAGGGGAGGAGCTGGTAGGGGTGTGAGAAGAGATGAGGGTGGCATGCAGGGGATTAAGTGGCAATACTGGGGGCTGTGCAGGAGGCCAGGGATGTACATGAGCCTGGCAGGGACGGGGGAGAGTGTCATATTGGGAAGACCAAGGATATGCACTGGGCAGAGGGTAGGCAGCCCAGTCCCTATGTATTTGCCCAGCCATAAGGGTTCCAAAGACTTGCCATGGCACTGTTGCTTCAGCTGCACCGTGTTCCCAGGTAGCATTGCTGAGGCAGCAGCACAGTGAGTGTCCTTGAAGTGCAGAGACATCAGCACCCAGAGATTGGGCTCCTTCCTCCCCCACAGTTTTAGCCTACACTGGACCTTCCAAAGCAGGGGCAGACCTACCCCTCCTGCTGCACACCCCAGAACTTGGGCGGAATGTTAGTGATGGGCTTGTCTTGATTGGGCTTTAGCAGTTGTTCCAGGGAGTTCCAACTGGGGTAAGCTACACTGGTGCAAATAATTTCTTACACCAGTGCAGGAAATTCATCCTCAGGGATTTCACCTGTGCAGAAAACCCCGAAGCCATCCAGAATTCTGCTGGAGGTGCCAACTGCAAGGTGGCCAATGCTTGTTTAACACAAAGCCCCTGGGTGTGTCATTGGCCGTGCGAATCAGTCCCAGGATCTCTGGATCTAGAAGGATGAGCTTCTATTGCCTGAGCTAAGTGACCTAAATCTGTTCACTCCAAGGCTGTAGCATACTCAAACTTCTAGCGTGGCCCAGCCACTAGAAGGGGACAAAGCACCACATTGAGTAAGCCTGAGTTACATTTGCATTCTCCCTCCATTATGCACAATAGACTTCAGCACGCCAACCCAGCAGGCCGAGCCCGTGGTTAACCACCTGAGCCCTGGCCAACTCCTGCCTTGTCAGCCCTCTGATTTAACAGGGCATTGGCATTATTGTTTGCTAACTGCCTGGGAACAGCCCAAGATGCTTATTCCCCCTCCCTCCCAGCGCAGTGCTGAACTTCTGCCTAATTTGCTGCTACTACAAAAGCTTTCACAATTCTCCATAATAAGAAACAATAGTTCCTCTTGACTTAAACTGATGGGGCACCCGGACCTGGGCAGCGTCTCGTGTCTCCGAGAGGCCAGACCAAGTTGTCGGATAACGGATGATGTGCCACTGCCTGAGCGCCTGTGAGCTCTGTTAGATCAGCACTCTGCCCGCTTGTTGGTATGGTAACGGCCCTTTATTTAGTGGAACACGCCATCCATATCACCATCTGGCTATTTGTACTTGTCTAATTATTATTACTCTTTGCATTTTCTTCCAGTGGATGAGTAATGGAGGAGGGTTAGAGGGAAGGGAAGGTGCAGAGGGAAGAGAGCAGTGATTTGTGGGATAGGTATCTCATCTCTGAGAGGAGAGCATTTATCTTGTTGAGCTTCAGCTACAGGCAGGACAGTTCAGGAACACCAGTGTATGTATGTGTGTGAGTTTGTTTGTGTATGTACATATGTACACGTCAGCCCCATGGTGAGTGACAGTGCTGGGGGAACTGTATTATTTACCATTATTTCATAGCATGAGGCAACAGATAATATTCATTCACATTCTGTTTCCTTAAGTTCATATTCATTTACATAGAACCTGGGAGGAGATGTGAACAGAGCGGGGCAAGATTTTTTTGAAATATTTTTTCAGCAAAAAAATTAAGATTTGGAAACATCAAAAAGTTTTGAGTTCTTGTAGGTTGCACTGAATTGTTCATTTTACAAAACAAATCAAAAACCATTTCTGAATTAACAGAAACGTTTCAGTTTGACATTTTGGAACGAAACTATTGGATTCTTTTTTGTTTGAAATGATTTTTCATTTAAAAACTTCCTTTAATTTTATATAGAAAATTGAAAAATGTTTAAAAAAACAGTCCAGCTGTAAGTGAAAAACACTTGATTTTCTGAAATGAAACATTTAAAAAATCTGTTATATGCACTGCTCTAGTTCGGAAAGTAAACCAGCACCTTCCATCAAGATCTAAACAGTTGTAAACTGTGCGTGATGTTCTGATCCTTATCAAAACTGTAGCTTTAAGCCCCTTCCTTCCAAGTGTTTTATTTTAATTTATTAGTAGACCTTGCAATAATAATAAACTTCTAGATTATTCAAGGCCGCATTCAAGACCTTAATTGGGACAGTAGAAGTAAATTTTTATCCAGTCTTGGTGAAGTCAAGTATGTCATCATGCCCATTACAGCATAGCCAATTCTCTACCACCCTTTAGGAGAAGTTGTGTGAAGGTATCTCAGTGTTTTCTCCTTCTGTGCAGGTATAATGATGGATTAGTGAATGGGACTTTTGCCTTCTTTTATTTGCCATGAGTGACAGACTGCAGGGTAGTTTGACACCTGACAGATTTTGGAGACCATTATTTCCTATTACACAAAGGGCAAGAATAAATAAGCATAATGCTGTGCATGTCAGAAGGAAGCCACCAGGCTGGTGACAGCTCTATCGAGCCTGCAGTGTTTGATCATGCACTAGTCATCAGTGGTACCATATAACACTGCAGGCTGTTGCAACAAGTAGAATCTATCTGGGTGACACAGAGTAGTCCAAAGTCCCGTGTTGATTGGCTGGTTGGGCCTGTGTTGTCACAGCAATGAACCAGTTCTCTCCAACGCACAGCTGGGACTTCGTCTCTGATACCAGAACATCGCGCCCCTTGTGAGCAACAAATATTAGGAACAGGCAAGTAGTATTTAGCACTTGTTATTCTGTGGTCTGCATTGTGCAGGAGGTCAGACTAGATGATCATAATGGTCCCTTCTGACCTTAAAGACTATGATTCTTATCTTTTTAGTAGGAACTACTTTTTGTAGTGGATGGATACATTGAATAACATACTACAAGATACTTTAATGAAATGTAGAACTAAGGCGCCATACTCTAATAGCAATAAGCCATCCCGGTTGCACATTAGTAGCTATTGATGCAGTTCTCAGCTTTTTTCACCAACTGGTAAAGTAGAGGTGATTTACGTAAGCGTCTACATACCCATGTTTAATCTATGACCACATCGAATTTCAGTTGTTATATGGCTCCCTATGGCTGCCTGGAATTTAATGATAACAGCAGGTATAGAACTGTGATCTCAATACTCCACTAGCACTGGCTTTCTACCACTTTAACTCAAAAACCCTTTGAGCAGAGTAGGATCTTTGCAACACAGGTGAGTAGTTCTGATTCCATCCAGTGGAGGGAGGTGGTATGCAAATAGCAGCCAGTATGTTACAGTTCACACACCAAGCCCCTGTTCTTTGTTTATGTATAGATAAGACAGTAGTAAACAGTTTGTTCCTCTTTTTAGCTAAAGTTATATGAAAAAGGTAACCACTGAAAGTAATTCATACATATTTGCCACAAGCAAAGCAATTGCTTTTTTGCAAATGGAAAGTTGCAAAAAGAGTAGTTTTAAAATCTTGCTTTGCAAAAAATCAGCAATGTTCATAAACTTATTTCTCCAATTTTGTTGAAATATTTCCCACCACGTGAATGCCCTTGAGTTTGCCGCTGTGGCTCTGAACAGACTCCTCCTGACCATTTAACTTTCATTTACTTTGTAAAAAGCCAGTCACATCAGATGGAAAGGCCATGGACCAAGTTCTGCACTGTGTGAACTACTGACCACAGAGAAAGAGTCTGGCCAAAGATGTCTGAAAGCGAGGGGAAAAAATATGTTCTATCTAGATGGTCTTAGACTAAGTGTTGTGGGTGTAGGGACTGTCATTTTCTATATGTTTGTACAGCTCCTAGCACGATGGGGCCCAGACTAGTTGAAGCTTCTAGGAATTACTACAATGTGAGTGAAAATACGTTTCACTTTAAAAGTCATTTTGAATCTTTTCCTGAGGCCCAAGCTGGCCAATATATTGGATTCTCTCCCCCCCCCCCACCTCAAGCCCTGTAATTTTATTATCAAATTGGGAAACTTGATAGGTGTTTAATTACCCAGTGTGCATGTCCCTGGGCCCCTGGTGTTTTAGGTGTGAGGGAGAAATCTGAGGCCTTCTTTATCCATCATAAAGTTCAAGAGGGCATAAACCCACGTTTTCCTTTACATGTTACCTTTAATAGGTTGCTCCAGGGAAGGGGATGCAGTGTGGATCAGATGGGAATTAAACTTAACACCCACCACAGTGATTCCTCTCTTTGGAAGAAATAGCCTTTTTATTTGAGAAAAATATTCCCAATATGAAACCACAGGGATTTACATATGGGTGGATATTTTATTCACCTTCTGGTTGCCTGTATTTAGCAAAAAGTCACCAAATCCCATCAATTTATTTATCTTAAAACAGCAAATGTATCCATTCCATCAACTGACGGACTATTGTCAAACGCACTGGAAACACACTGCCCTGCCATGCTGTCTCACCCCACCATGGCATGCAGAAACCAACCATCCGGATTGTCTTATCAGTGGTTGAAAGGGGACCATACTGTCCCCACTTAAGAAAACTTCCAAGTTTCTCCAATACATTGTTGCTGCATTGGAATTGGGCTACAGTGCTGGGCTGTATTCTTTTTTTGGGATCCACCCTACTCTTGCTTGGGGCCTGCACCAATCTTTTATCAATATCTAAAATCTGCTTTGCATTTGACTTGATATTCAATCATCAGTGAACTCCACTATCTCCATTGTGCTGCCCGGTGAAGTTCTCTCACTTGGTTGCAAAGATCTGTTTACATTTTTGTACTGAAGTGAGGGTTTTCAATACTCTGAATTAACTCCTTTATGTCAGAAGGATCTTTACTTGGAGTTAATAAAGAGCAGAAAAACAACTCTCTGTCTCTCTCTCTTGGGTGTGTGTGTGTGTGTGTGTGGGTGATATAAAATGTTAAGGATTAAGGGAGATCTCCAGTGTTTGACATCAAGAAGCAAGTAAATGCAATACCTGGTCTGATAGTTGATTTGCATGTCCAGAAGATTAATGCGTACTGTCTGTATTTACAGTATTTCATGCAGAAGCATCGGAGGGTACTTGGCAACCACTGTAAGTGAAAATCAAAATAAGCCACTGCTGCAATTAGGGCAGAGGAAACCAATGTATTATCAACTAAAACGGACACAACAATGCTTAAGGAAGTTACAAATATGAAGACCCCAAGCTCTAAATTTCTGCATTGTATTTCCAACACCTCTCAGATTCTACTGCAACTCAGGTGCCCAAATTCACAGCACTGAGGGCCACATTGGCAGCTTGCCTGGAGCCTAAAGCATGCTCTGAATTTTTATATACTGGCTTTGAGTCTTAAAAATTCACCTTCAGGATGCGCCTACAGGGGTTTTCCTTGGCTGCTGGGTCAATTGCATTGACTGACAGAGTTCCTGTAATATGAAACCTTCCCTTCCTGCAGGGACAGGAGGAGTTTTAAAGCTCCAGGACTGTAAAGCTATATTGTCTATTGCAGTTAAAAATCAATGCACTCGACCGTAATATCTGCTTGTACTTGTATGTTCCTTGGTAAATGAATTAGAACTTGCTTGTTGACTGAATTTGCCAGCAATTACAAGTCATAGCTGATCATTTTTGGCCTCCCCTTGCACTGATGCATGGATGGGACCTGCATCTTAGAATTCCAAAGGCCATGCTTTGCCTACCCCGTGGGTTATGAAACTCAACAGGGGGAAAACAAAAGACCTCAGAAAAAAAGGCCCCTAGAACAAGCCAATCAGAGGGCAAACTGTGATAACGGCCAATTATGGTGGTATTATAAAAGATGGCATTACAGCACTGAAAGTATTGATTGAACCTTTGGCTGTTGCAGACATTGAAAGAGAGGAAAAGAATGAGGGCAAGATCAATATATGCATCTTTAGACCTATTTATCTCTGGATGATTTCTCCATTCCCTTCCTGTTCGATATGGCATAATTTACCTTCATAAAGTGTTCAGCGTCAGGGGTCCATTATCAGAGTAATCAGTTTTGATTAGTAGAGAAAGGGTACAAAATTGTTTAGCCTCTAGATAGAACTGTGAAAAGTGAGTAAACTATGCTTGACAGCACCTAATGCAGTTAGAATGTAGACTTAATTTGATTCCAATTCTTTATGGCTTTCTGTGATTTCAAGCATCTATTGGTTTGTTAGAAAAATATAATAGGAAATGGGCCATGGCAGGTGGGAGGGGAGAGGGAAGAGAGAGATAATTTAAGTTTGCAGGATGCAATTTTCCTCAATATAAACATTCTAATGCAATTTGATGCCCATTGTGTTTTGGTGCACCAGGCGGGGAGCTTTTATTTTGCTTATTTATTTTTAGAGCTGTAAGTGTGTACATGGGATAACCCAGGCTGGATAGTTTGCTTTTTATTTCCACACTGCTTGCTGAGTTTTAGAAATGCTAACTGATTGTACAGGTCTGGAAGTCAGCACACCTGTGTTCACTTCCCAGCTCTTCCAGAGATTGTGCAACGCATTGAGTTAGCCTCTATCTGCCTCAGATTCACCATCTGAAAAATGGAGACATGAGGCTTAATTCATTGTTTCCATAGTGCTTTGTGATCCTCCTTCATGGGCCTTGTAAGTCATTCATTCATGGGAGAGTGATTAGTCCTATTGAGTCTAATATCAGTGGAAGAAAAGCCAATTAAGATTTCATTAGACACAGTGACTTCTCAACAGCTGATTCACTCACTGCTCCAGTTCTTGATACTTGCAGGCAGAATCAGAATAGTGGCATATTGGAGACATCCATTCATTTCTCTCTGTTCTATAATTGATTGGTCCAAATCATCAGGCCCATCAATCTAGTTATGAGGACAAAACTGCCTGCCTAAAGCAGCCACCATATAAATTACTCTTCTGCCTGCTCCCCATTAGAGCCTATATGTAGAGTACGTTAGCAAATATGACCCAATCTTTTCCCATCTTTAATTCAGTTTAAGGGTGTTTTAATTGGATTAGTTCATCTGCAACCTCCTTTTGTCCTTGTGAGACAAGGAATGTCAGAGTTACTGTTTAGAAAGTTTGTAGGCAACTCCAATCTGTTTTGAACTGGAGGCATGTCTGTTTAAGCATTTTTCACCCTCTGTACATTCTTACTGCAGCAGGAAGTCAAATATTGTAGCAGGATTCATAAGAGGACAGGGTAGTTTTTTTAACAGTAGTATCACTAGTATTGATATAAAAATTCAGAGCAATAGTAGTATTGCTATTTATACATGCAAGGATAAGAACTATTATATCAGTTGCTTCCAAGAGTAGGAAGGGGGACTGCATTCCTTTGAGAGAGGCCAGAGACAAGATACCAAGATGGGCCAACCCAGAATATGTTAAGATAAAAGCACATTGTTTTTATTCCATACTCTTCTGTGATAAGAGCATCTGTTCCCATACAATTCATTTACTGCCTGTTTTGTTGCTCTGCTTTTACAAGACAAATAAAAGTGGTAAATCCTTTAAATACTGAAGATTAGAGGAAAGGAGAATACTGACAGATAAGAAAAGTCTTTGTAGTTGTGTAGCGGAGTCCCCTATTTTCAGTCTCATCTCAACTCACTCCAAATATGCTGCCTGGCACATGGCAGGCTTGGGAAAACAGTGTTGCCAATTAACAGCTGGGCACATCTGGTGTATGGGGGTAAGACTATTCTACGAGCATTCTGTCCTCCGCTGCATTTTGCTTGCCCCACAGCATCCGCCCTCACTTTCTTCCTCTGATCTGGAGTCCTTACCCTTCCCAAATTGTGGGAAGTTCTGGTGACTGCAATCAGTGTGTAGGTCATATAACATTCAATCCCTGCATGCATAACATTCAGCACCTGCTACAAATTCTTCTTAGTTCTACAGTAACTGGTCTTTGAACAGCTGGTCTAGTGAACGAGGAGGCAGTCCCTTGATGCTGTGTAACTGGCTTGTGCTGGGCTGGGTTCCTGGTCTTTTCAGGTTGGCAGTCAGCACTGATACCTGCATGCAACTCTGCTTCCTCTATTGGAATTGATAAGCAATATGCCAGGGGCCATTATCCATCATTTCAGGGTTCAGAGATTAGGTCTATAAGACCATACAGCAAATGGCGAAATCTATACTTTATTAGATGTGTTCCAGTCCTCTCCGCCCCTTTCTCTCCTCTTACAGTAAACTGACATGAGGATTTAATTTCAGCCTTGCATTAGATAAATAATCAATTACGGAGAGAGGCAGGGAGATGAGTGAGCCGAGCTAGGGCGGCGGGTAGGTCAATGCGAACATGGCTGGTGTGTGAGTAGTGCTGCGGCACAGACACACACACAGGGTCGCCTGCCGCTGTAAAATTTTATGTGAATGTAAAATTGACAATAAAACCTGAGTGCACCAACTCCCATTGTATTTAACTGAAGGTTTTAAACCCTTTCCAGATACCCATGTTCTTCTCTTTCTCTCTCACTCGCTCTCGATTAAGGACATCAGCAGCTAGAAGGAAAGGAAACAGACCTGCCTAAACAGACCTGGAGAGAGCTGGATGTTACAGTCAAACTAAGAGTCTGTCTTGGCTTCTCAGCTACAGAGACTTGTTCAGTGGGAGTGAAATTCACCCCTGTGCAGAGAGCCAGTGCTAGGTCTATACACCACTACACTCTTCCCCATCAACAGAAAGATTACTTCCCAAAGATGAGTTGGAGAATAGTATTTTACCAGGCATATTTACCTATAGAGCTTTAACTATAAAATTAGAGCTGGTCAAATCAATTTGTATCATAGGTTTCCTAGTCACAACTCCTTAATATTTAGTGTATGTCCTCTTGTGAACAGAGCTTTCAGCAATGTTGCCAACTCTTGTGATTTTTATCAAGAGTCTCGAAATATTTGGTGGTGTATTCATAATCCCAGCTGCTGGAAGCAAGTGATTGCAGGAGAAGTTTTGCTTTCGTTTTAAAAAGCTTCCAGCCTTTGTGGTTGCGGAGAATAACTTGAAAATGCTCTCGAACTCCACCCTAAAGACTCAAAAGGCAGATGGCAAATAAAAACCCAGTGGTCACAAAAAAGCCTCATGATTTTGAAGCCACTTGTTGTTTTTGGGGTCCAGGCTCATGTTTTTTGAACGTTTGGGGTTGGCAATAATGGAAACTCATCTCCAAGGAATGAAGTGGCCAAGAAGTATAACTGTTCCTTAATGGTGTTTGAAAGTCCTCACTTGCCACTCTCTTTGTGTTTCTATGTGCTCTCTGAAACCAGGACCTGCTATGTTAACAGCACCAGGAGTCTTGGAAGCTGCCGTTAAATGGTGAATTTATTTCCACCTTGAGAACAACCCAGAGTTGGCTATTGGGCTTTTACCATTGGAATTTAGTCCAATACAAATACAGTATTAAGAAGGAAGCTACATCCATGGATCAGAATTGCTAACTAGCTCAGATTCAGAATCCATTCTTGAAAGTTAGAACTGGCAGAATACAACCAATATTTTTTCCAAATTCGCTTCAATGGTATCCATAACCCTTTGAATTTGCTTTTCACAAGTATGTGCCCCAGGGCTAATGTGGGAATCTTAAAATTATTTAATTAGCTAGCTCATATAGTCAGGGAACAGAACCAAGCAATATAGGTGACCAATCACAACTCAGATATCAAGCCACAAATACTAACTAGTTGACTATTTGAAGTGAACCATTCGCAAAGCAATCTATAGGCAGGCTTTTGTTTGATCACAACATGGTATTTATGGATGCTGTGTATTACTGCATTTTTATCTATTAATAGAGCGTTTTTAGACAATTCACAAACCAGGAAAAAGGCTACATGTATCTAATGAATGGTTCATGTGAGTTATTCTCTCAGCTCTAGAGATTCTGGAATAGAAAAAACAGAACTTGATTTCTGGAAGCCATTGTGAGTATACAGCCCGGGTAATAAGAAAAACCTTGCTAGATTCCCAAATTTAATCTGGAAGCTGCTGTTGGAAGAATAAATACCAAGAAATTCTTACTGAGGTGCTAGTTTAAAAGCAGCAGGACTTTGGTTTTGGCTGTGTAGATAAACTCTAATGTCTTAACAATGGTTGTTAACTCAGCTGTGGCAGAGTTGTGCTGTACATTATTCCTGTGCGTGGATGGAAGAAAATTGTTAAAACAAGAGTTGAGTGAATAACGCAACAATTCCTGTGAATATTCATTTGGGCTCCAGTTCAGAGTATTTAAGCACATGTGTAATTTCAAGGACATGCTTAAGTGCTTGGTTGAGAAGGCTTAGTATTTTAAATGAATTTGCTTCAGCTATGTGCAAGCCTTTTTGTCAAGCACTTTCCAAGCACATTTGGATTATAACATTATGCTGGCATAAAAGTTTATGGAAAGCAGAGTTCAAAGTCGCATTCAGGACTATTATATGTACCAAATTAATAGTTGGCATGTGCAAGTTTTCATACAAAAAATGTCTGGGCTTAACCAGACAAACACTATGTTACTTATCTGATCAATCACAAAACAGTTCACATTTTAAAGTTACAATCCATGGAATAAAGGGTACTTGCTTGCAGGTGTTCCCATGAGAAGAGGCTAAATTAATGAAGTAAGTTATTCATTGTAAATTACTGGCTTAGCTCTAGTTATAACCAGGTGAAAATCAAACGTGTTTAATTCACACTTGAGCAAAAGTTGATTATAAAAAGCTTGTTTATATCCAGAGGTGCACCCAAACCCCAGATTCAGCAATCCCTGGATTTGAGGAGGTTCATCTCTAGCCCCAAACTTCATAGCTTTCCACTCTTTAGAGTGGGTGAAACCCAATTCCTGGATCTGACCACCCCCATGTTTAGCTTCAAACTTTGAGGCTGCGGCCTATCTCTTGCTCTATCACAAGATCTATAGATGTCTGGAAGTCACACTTATACCGAGCAGTGGTCACCACACCTATCTTCATCAAGCGTTACCAGTTCTGACTGTAGGCAAAGATTTACCTTCTGGCCCGCAGGATTTAAGAGAAGTAAAATTTTTCAGTAGTTAAGTCAACAAGCCAAACCGCTTGCATCTATCTGACTTCCCAGAGTTCACCCATGATAACAAGACTCGTGGAATTTGGATAAGAAATTCACAAACTAAGGGCCCCCATAATCAGGTTCAGGAATTCAGAAAGAGACACTAATGATGTAATGCAATAACCTTTGAACATTTGAAAACCTCTTTGGAATAAACAAAAGGCAACCAAGTGCAAGAGCGAAGCAGCACAACGTCATCCACAGAACCCTCCATACACATTCCCCTCATGCATCAGAACCCACTATTTGTTTTCTCCATGCCAAAACTTTGGAAAAAATCCATCAAATCCACATCTAAGAATGTATACTGGGCAGTATGCGCTAGGAGTGATATTTCACCTGAGTAGAGTTGTGTGAAACTGTATCACAAGAGAAAAATAGCATTGGCCTTAAACTGAGGATCTGAGGGCTTGTCTGCATAAGAGTTGTACTGCTTTAACTATCCTGGTATAGTTAAAGTGGCACCACAACCCCCCCAGTGTGAGTGCAGTTATACTGGTATAAAGGTGCTTTATACTGAGGGCATAGCTACACTTGCAAAGGTAGAGCACTGTGAGTTAAACCAGCTCTCAGAGACCGCAGCAGGGAAAGCGCTGCAGTGTGTTCACACTGTCAGCTGCAAGCGCACTGGTGTGGCCACATTTGCGGCACTTGTAGCGGCATTGGGAGCGGTGCATTATGGGCAGCTATTCCACAGAGCACTTCTTCCCATTCTGGTGCTGTGGCTTGTGGGAAGGGTACGGGGCATTCTGGGTCCTGTCTCAATGCCCCGTGATGCATCACTTCGCATCCCAGCAATCCCTGTGCTTCCGTCCACATTTGGTGCCATCTTTCAACGTTTTTTGTACTCTGTGTTCTGTCTTCCCTTTTGGTCTGCGGGAATGGATCCCGAACTGCTGAGGAATATGCTGATGGGTCTCGCCAGCACATCATGAATGGCAGTCGAGTTACTCCTTAAATTACAAACTGACAGTGAGGAGTCTGAAGATGATGTTGACTCGCATAACGCATACGACACGAGATTGCTTGTGGCATTCACGGACATGCTCACCACAGTGGAACACCGCTTTTGGGCTCAGGAAACAAGCACTGAGTGGTGGGATCACATCGTCATGCAAGTCTGGGATGATGAGCAGTGGCTGCAGAACTTTCGGATGAGAAAAGCCACTTTCATGGGACTGTGTGAGGAGCTTGCCCCACCCTGCGGCGCAAGGACATGAGATTGAGAACTGCCCTGCTGGTGGAGAAGCAGGTGGCTATTGCAATCTGGAAGCTGGCAACTCCAGACCGCGATGTGAGAGAGCACATCAACACCCTATTCCGCATCTAGGCATGCATGCAGCCCTAACCCTCCTCATCCCAAGAGCCCGCACCGAACAACTTCCTTCCCAAAATAAAAGCCACTTACCAGGCATCTCCTCTGGTGTTTGTTCTTCCCCAAGCACCTTCCACTGTGACTGGCTACCTTCCTCCTGGCTTGAAAACAGCTCCTGACTGCATGCATCTAGGGATGCCGGGCTGTCTCCCTCCTCCTCCTGCCTTGTTGAACTGGCCTTTGAAGTGGAGGTGGGGTCACCCCCAAGTATTGCGGCCAGCTCTTTGTAGAAATGGCAGGTCGCAGGGGCACCACCGGAGCGGCGGTTTGCCTCATGTGCTTTGCAATAGCATTCCACAGCTCCTTCACTTTAACCCTGCACTGCAGTGCGTCCTGGTCTTGGCCCAGTTTCATCATGTCCCTTGATATCTGCCTGAAGGTATCGTAATTCCTACGGCTGGAGTGCAGCTGGGATTGGACACCTTCCTCCCCCCAAACACTGATGAGGTCCAGCACCTCGCCATTGCTCCATATTGGGGATCGCCTGGTGCATGGCGGCATGGTCACCTGGAAAAATTCGCTGAGAGCACTCCATGGCTTGCGGAGCAAACAGGAAGGGGATTTTCAAAATTCCAAGAGAATTTAAAGGGCGGGTCTGACTGTTGGTCACCTGAGGGCAGGGCAGTAGAGTTCAAAGTGATGACCAGAGTGGCTAGAACAGGCATTGTGGGACACCTCTGGAGGCTGATCAGAGCGCATTAATAGACCAGGGCATCCACACTGTTGCCGTGGCGCAGCAAGCGTTATGCTTCTCATGGAGGTGGATTACCAGAAGTGCTCCAGCCGCGGAGTCTGGGCACTCTACATGCCTTGCCCGTGTGGACGCGTCATGAGTTAGGATGCCCAAGGCTGCTTTAATGTGCTCTAACTTGCAAGTGTGGCCAAGCCCTGATGTAGCAATTCCCATACAGGTATAAGGTGCCTTTATTCTGGTATAACTGCATCTATACTAGGAGCTGTACTGCTTTAACTTGTTTTTAAACTAAAATAATCCCCCTCTCCTGCAAACAAAATAATTATGCCAGCACAAAAACTGTGTGTAGGCCAGCCTGTTAAGATAGGTTTCAGCTGGGGGTGGGGAAGGGGCGCTGGGGCTCAGGTCTTTAGCTACAGGGAGAGCACTGGGGCTGAAACTGGCACTTCCCTTGTAGCTAAAGTGACCCTGATGGGGTTGATGCCGGGAACAGAGCTGCGGGGCTGAAGCCCCGAGCCCCAGCACTCCTCACGGGTCTAAAGCCATGAGCCCCAGTACTCCCAAGGGTCGGAAGCCCTGAGCCTCCTCCCCCCCCCCCGTGCAGAGTCCTGGCCCCCCGATCCTGCAGCTGCAGCCCAACTCCCCATGGCTGAAGCTCTGAGCCCCAGGGCTAGAGCCTTGAGGGCAGTACAGTACTTGCTGTGTTGGGGTTTTTTGGTCTTTGCACTACTGCGGTGATTGACAGTTCCAGTTCCACATGGTGTCCAGTTGACTGGTAAGTCTGTAACTCTGATGCTCGTATCTTTGAGGCTCTACTGTATTGCTAATGCCAAGTGTTGAATATGATACACAACCCATAGGATCAGTGACAAGCAGCGTAATAATCATAAATGTACAGCAAGCACTGCAAAATTAATAGGTGCATTGACAGTGATAGATTCATAGACATACATCAAGCAGCACACAATTCCTAACAGGCCCCAAAACAGCAGAGCCAGGCAGAACGCAGTACACCACCCTGCATTACTGTGGCTCACTTTCCCCTCTTTGCAACAGACATTGTGGAGGACAGTGTTCAAATAGTAAACGTAGAGTTCTTTTTATTTGCCTTCTCATTTTTGAGCCTTTAAGATGCATTTAGGTCACATTGTCAAGCTTTTCTTTGCAACCATGAGACTTAGATCTTTTTATTAAACATGTAAATTGAGATTCTCACATAATCACATGACTCCAAGAGCTGGGGCTTTGAGGAAAAACACCAAATGTCTCACAACTTGGAATCCCACAAAAGACAAAAACCAAGCCCTGCCTATTCTTGAGCACCAGAGTTTTGGAAACCGCTTACTCAACCCATGGAATGGAGAAGGTGAATGGAGTATTTCAGTTTTCAGCAATGTCCTCTGTCCTGATCAACTAGTTTCAAAGGCAGTCAGGCTTAGGCTGAGGAGGATGGGGGTAGAAATAAAGAGGGAAGTACTGCTGTTTTGACATAGCACCTTTTGAAATCACTTTATAGAATGTCTAGTTACATGCAGAATACCAGCTCTCTTCCCTCAGTATTAAAATGCAGCCACTTCTGGGATGGAACATGGCAACTGTTTAACTGTCCACAGCAATGTTATGTAAGTGTAGGACAGAGAGGAATGATGATTATCTTTTGTAATCAAAATTGAGGGGAACATCAAGCTGTCTGGAGTGGCACAAGAGCATGAGTACTAAGCTCAGGGCAGACTGTTGCAAACCAGGGCACAAACCCCAAACTGGTTGTGAGTTCTATATCAAGCCCCGGTCTACACTACAGAGTTAGGTTGACACAAGGCAGCTTACATCTACCTAAATATGTAAGTGTCTACACTTAAAATTTCACTCCCGCTGAGGTAACTCGCGTGCTACACTGATTCAATAACTCCATCTCCATGAGAGGCGTAGAGCCAATGTTAATGTAGGTAGGCTGATGCAGTGTCAGTGTAGACACTGCTTTGCTTACATGGACTATTGCTGGCTTTCAGAAGCCATCTCACAATCCCCACAGTGACAGTTCAATCAGTGCAAGCGCTCCTGGTGAGGACGTGCCGACACAAGGAGCAAAGTATAGGCATGCACAAGCAATATAATTATTGCAGTGGCTTTATGCAGATATGAGTTCGGTCAACTTAATTGAGTAGTGTAGACATGCCTTTATATTTCACCAACCAAGTATCAAGTGTGAACTCCTCAAGCACTATATCAGCTTTAACAATGGAGTCATACAGAGTCCCCTTGGGTACGCCACTTTGGCAAGCTTGCCTTTGTGATAGATATTTAGGTTACTCCTAGTCCCAAAGGACCAGTCACTTATCCCAGGTCAATTGCTCTTTAGAAAGGCTATGATTTAGTCACGGATATTTTTAGTAAAAGTCATGGGCAGGTCACGGGCAATACACAAAAATTCACGGCCTGTGACCTGTCCATGACTTATACTATAAATACTCCTGACTAAATGTTAGGGAGGGCTGCTACTGGGGAGGGAGGGCATCCTGAGGCAAGCTGCCCAGGGCCACCTGAGCAGCAGCAGGTGCAGCTGGCTATGGGGCCACTCGAGCAGCTGGCTGCAGAGGGGCTCCAGCAATGGCCGGTGTGGTTGGCGACCCTGGGGTCAGCCACACTGGCCTCTGCAGAAGTCACAGAGGTTGCGGAAAGGCACAGAATCCATGACTTCCATGACAGACATGGAGCCTGACTCTTTAGATCTTGCACTAAAGACAACGTTTGTAGCCAATCCTATAATTAACTAAAGATTTACTAAGAGAAAGAAATGAGTGTTATTTATAAGTTAAAGCAGAAAAACATACACACACAAATGAGTTACAGTCTTAGGTTCCAAAAGGTAATAGAAGCTGCTGTAATATGCAGGCTCTATATGTCTTCTCGGGCTAAGCAGCTGAGCATCCATTGCTTATGATTAGACATCTTGCCCTCCCGAAGTCCAAGCAGCACAGAGATCCAATTTCTTCTTGTCAGGGATTTTTATTTCCTTCCCTCAGAGTGCAAGCTGATGGGATGAGTCCACATAGACTCCTCTTCATAGGGGTAAGGAGGAGCAATTAACAGTTTTTTGTCTTCTGATGTTCCACAATGGTTTGTCTGGTTGGCCGATGGGCCTTCTGTTGTAGGCTAGGATACACCACCGCCTGTGGCAAACCAGTATTTCACACCTGGCAACGCTTCTCTCCTGACTGGTGGTTTACAGTTTCAGAGCAAACACTTAAATATTACCTTATAACATGGGACACAGTGGTTATAAGTGAGAATAATGCATGCAGCAGCAGCTTACAAGCATTCCATAAAGTCTAAACACTAAATACACTTTTGTAAATCTAATGCCTATTTTAACAATGCTAACACACAGGTGAGCCACACTGGGTTCCAGCTATGCATTTGTTGATGTTGAGTTGAGGCCTAGGTTCTGGGTGTGAGCCCATCATGACGGGGAGTATTTCAGGTGGCATAATGGAGTTCTGAATTGAAACTGGGCCAGATCAGGGTTTGCCTCCCATGAGATGTGCCATGTGCTTTTTTTAATATCCACAAGTGCTCAGGGTCTTGGATTTGTCTCTTTGAAAAAGTGATACTGAAGTACTGTGCTGTTCCTTACTGACTCAGAAGGAAGAGCTGCAGCCAACTGGCTTTTCTTTGGAAATCTCCCATCCAAATACTGGCCTGGTCCAAACCTGTTTAGTTTAAGGGAGAGCAAAATGACAGCTCTAGGTTACATGGTTACAGAAGAAGGACTTACACCATTCTCCCCCACAATATGTGTAACAAAGAGCAAACAGAATAAGCTAAAAACCCCCCATTGAATTCTCTAGTGATAGAACAGCATTCACTAACGGGCCCGCATTGAGTTAAAAGGATGTCTCATATACTTACATGAGTGAACAGGGCTTTTCTGACTGCTGTGCTCTTGCAGACTCATTATCCACATTTCTGGAGCTTATGACCGCACAGTCAATGTGAACGTAGCACCTGGAATGAGCCCATAACTTCACCCCGTGTATCAGCCCACACATTCCTGGCCTACTGCTTGGTCTGTAGTTCAGGAACTCTGAGACGTAGGTGGGGCTCAAAGGGAATGTACAATGCCAGCACATCCCCTGTATTTTGAAAAATAAGGAAACTAAGGGTATGTCTACACTACCCGCCGGATCAGCAGGCAGCAATCGATCTAGCGGGGATCGATTTATTGTGTCTAGTCTAGACATGATAAAACAACCCCCGAGCGCTCTCCCGTCGACTCCTGTACTCCACCGCTGCGAGAGGGGCAGGCAGTCAACGGGGGAGCAGCAGCAGTCGACTCACCGCGGTGAAGACACCTCAGTAAGTCGATCTAAGTACGTCAACTTCAGCTACGTTATTCACGTTATTCATGTTATTCACGTAGCTGAAGTTGCGTAACTTAGATCGATCCCTCCCACTAGTGTAGACCAGGCCTAAAAGGCCTTGTAACAAACTAGACGGAATGGCACAAACTGAAACCACAAATTGAAACTGAATCTAATTTTGGGTTTCTACGATCTGTTGAAATGTATTAGCTTTGGAGTGTGAACTAAACAAACAGCACCCTTTCACTCCACCTCCAAAATACAGAGAACTTAAAGCAATTCAATGGTGCATTTTAAGACAACGACTTAGGCAGTTTGTGCAGCTACTACATTTCCCTCATAAAACTCAGTTTCCACACCTCAGTGCTGGCATCCACCCTTTTCTAGTTTTGGGTCTCTCCAAAGCAGAGACTGCCAATGGCACCAGGATTTTAAGATGTGGACAGAAAATGTGGCTAAGGGATGTAAAATGGAACCATCCAATTTGTAAGATATCCAGATATCCAGCAGTGAGAGGCCAATAGATTAATCTTTCTTGTCGCTCAGGCCAGAGGGAGTGACTCAGGGCCCTCTATAGGGAACTGCACACATTTCTGCAAAGTTGTTGTTTCAGGGTTTGACTCTGCTGTTGCAATGGGAAAGGAAAGCTGTGTGATGACGGCCATACCAAAATGGATGTCTAAAATCTTCAGAAGAGGTTGGTACAGAAGAAAGTCTTTGAATCAAATTTATGGGAACATTTCCTCTCATTGCTGAGAATTATAGGGCATCACACTCAACTCCTCTACTTAAGGACAAAGTACAGGTCTCTAGGAATTCAGCAAGCCCCCAGATGAGTGGCTCAGAGGCAGTTACTAGAAGGTAGGCTGGGGGTTTACTGTAGGATGGTTCTGAGATAAACCAACATTGTCCACACTCAAGCGAATAGGATGTGGAACATGCATGTAGGGATTGGCTGAAGATACAAAGTATGGATCTGGACTATGACCCCTTGACTCTGAAGCTGAAAGTGTTTATATCAGGAAGCTCGTTTCTGCTGGCTGTATGCTTAATAATTACTAACTTCTAGGAGGAGAAGCTGAGGAAACTAAAGTAACTGTAGCCGCTATATGTTAAACTAGAAGTATTGGGCACTAGGTAAGGAAAAGACTATGGAGAGTGTCCCCATCCTCACAATCAAACTATTAAAATGAGGAGTCCGGTGGCACCTTAAAGACTAACAGATTTATTTTGGTATAAATAAATGCATCTGAAGAAGTGGGTTTTTTACCCACAAAAGCTTATGACCAAATAAATGTGTTAGTCCTTAAGGTGCCACCGGACTCCTCGTTGTTTTTGTGGATAAAGACTAACACGGCTACCCATCTGATACTTGACACCTATCAAACTCTTTGCCACTCTAAGTGCTGGAGGTTGTTTGCTGTGGTGAGTCAGATGAAGCATTATCTTCCCAATACTGGACCAGGAGAGGCAGTAATATCTGCTTCTCCAGCCATCTGGAATTCTAATGTTTCCGTGACTAGTAGAAGAACTGAAGATGAGATTAGTGACCAATGACTCTTGAAGGGTCCAGACTTGGGGATTCATTTGACCAACCAATAATTTGTGATCTTTGTAGATTATTTGAATCTCTTGGGCCCATAATTGGGCAGAGAATCTCAAGAAAGCAGGGAACAAGGCAATTTCAGATTTCCTTTGGACCAGAAATGCAGTCACTGTACTTAACTGACTTTATCCACAGCTCCCAGGTAAGGATGGTTGAAAGTTTTCTGTTGAAATGTTCCTTCAACAGACAATTGAGCTGGACAAATCATTAATTTTTCACAGGAAGTGTGGGCTTTCCTCTAATTTTTTATTTTTGTTGGAAAGCCAGAAACCAAAATGTTTTGACTGAAAACCAACCTTTTTGATGATGAAAAGTCAAAGTTTTCCCTGGAAAAGACCCATTTTCCAACCAGCTCTACTCCTGGTTACTCATTTTGACAGATTGTAGTGCAATGCCAGTGAGAAATTTACTCTTCATTGCGTTTCTGGTTCCCCAACCCTGGAGCGTACAAGAAGAGTCTCTGGTCAGCATGTCCAAAGTCAGACAATGCTGAAGACATCATCTGAGTTTCTCACATCTGGAGTACAGTGAAGGCCACTTCTCATCTGGCCAGATCCTCCATTTTACAAACTCTCATGCTACTACTAATGTTTTGCTTTTTCCAAAAAAAATCTGGTGAATCAAGGCTGGAATGTAGTCCCAGGAAAAGCCTTTGCAAACTCTGACCCTCTCCAGGATCTGAAAGTGCAGAGATTGAGTCAATGTGAAAAATAATGGGCTGTGGATAATTAACCCCTTTTTGTTTCAAATGTCTAAATAGATTGACTGAGTTTTGGTTGGGCTCTTATTTTAGCCAAGCTTGTTTGTGAATGAGTTAAGATTCATGCAGCACCCTGGAACTGTAGAGCGCTGTAGAGGTGATAAAAACCTTGGTTAGCTCTACTTGCAAAGATACGGTAAGATGCAAGTAGGGGAAAGCAAGTGTACAGCTACCCCTCGAGCAGAATGTGTGTAGCCTGTGTAGTGCTATCCTGTCACTGCTGAAGCAAAAGAGAGAAAAATCGGAATTCTAGCCCTGTCTGAAAAGTAAAAGGGACAAATTAGTTTCTTGTCACTGTGCTGCAATAAATACATTGTCATTTTTATACCCCAGTGAATCATATTCTCCATTTCCCCGTAACTATTATACAGTCTGCTGGCAGTACATCATTTTTTGGTAATTTTATTTTCACCAATTGTTTTATGAAATTTTTGAGTTTTATGGACACTAAAACAAATCTAGCCTGCGAGTGTTATAGCCCTTTAAATCACCGGCAGGAAATCTCAAGGTTCCTCCAGACTGTGAGAGAAGGAGGCTTTAGGAAAGAAAGATTGCCCCTGGCTTATAAACTGAGCAAAAATCCAGAGATAAGTTTGTAAAAGGGACATACATCATCACTGGCAAAAACTGGGACGTAAAACAACATCTCTCTGCTCAGCTCCCTCAAGAATAAAAATGGATTTTTATTTAGCAGAAGCACTAAAGTAGTTGGGAGAAAGGAACATACAAGCTTTTCCATGCTTTCTTAACCATAACAATCCCTAAGTGTCAGGCAGCACTTTGGTCAAATTGTGGATGATCATAGTCCCAATTCAAAGAAAATAAAGCCTGGGAAAAATTCTCTCCCTCCTCACTCTTATGTATATAACAGCTGGATGAATTTGATCCTCATGAAAGTGAGGGCCTGGTGGCACCTGACATGCAGTAGGCAAAAATCTGTTTGTCTCCCACCCCAGTCTCTGCTAATGCTTTTCTGAGTTAATCTGTGATTGGGTTCTTCCCTGAGCAAAGACTGCTAATCACATACAATTTCATGGTGGAAATTAATAAGGCTGAGACCAGCAGACTCACATTGCTTGCGACTGGGTTGGATTTGAACCAGGCCCTGCAGCAATGAAGGGACAGGGCATTTCATTAATCCACTATGGTGCTCAGCTACCCATTGTCCACCAGGAGAAGTCTACTTTCCAGGTGTTGGTTCTCTAGATCAGTATAGCCTTAAAGTACTTAAAGTACAGGTAGAGATTGCACACAGGGCATGTTCCAATGTTCTGTGGATGCGGGGAACAATGTAAAGAACAATCAAGTTTAGCATTTCATATAGCCTCCCTTTCTGTCTCAAAAAGGGGCCATATTCCCATTCTTCTTTAAAAGAGGTTAGCCTTCAAGTTAACAGTAGTGCCCTGCTAACAATTTCTCCCATCTTCAGGGCTCTCCCCTTATGCTCCCGCCAAACAAACAGTCTCACAGACCCTTCTGGCCAGGCTTTTATTCTTTTTTTCATTTTCCCAGTACAGCCAACCAAAACGGAACCAACATAATAGCATTACCCTGCTGCTCTTGATCTCCTTGGGGGTTTCTCTTCCACAGGCCTCCTACCTGTGGGAATCTCAGGAGCTCTTACAACCCACACCCCTTCACTGCAGCTTGTTGATGCTCTTATCCAGCCAAGGTATGGCTCCTTCACAATCAGGGTTGGCCTGCCCTAGACCCTCTAGCCCTACACCAGGTTATACAGGGGCCTTGGATGTTGGTACACCTCAGTCCCTGCTGTTCTCTGCCTGTGACACACAGTAATTTACTCTCCTAAGGACTATAATATTTCAGCCTAATTCTGGTTGCTGGGCTAGATGTGTAGGTGCTGGATAATGTTTAGAGGCCTGTGACATATAGGAGATCTAACCAGATGATTTGGTGGTCC
Organism: Trachemys scripta elegans; assembly: GCF_013100865.1. NCBI lineage: Eukaryota > Metazoa > Chordata > Testudines > Emydidae > Trachemys > Trachemys scripta. The sequence goes on along the minus strand of NC_048309.1, from coordinate 22,371,083 downwards.
TTCTGCCCTTAAACTCTGACTCATTAGAAGGTTTCACAAACATTAATCCTCAGAACACCCCAAAAAGTTAAGTATCATAAAGAAAGACCCAGGGGAAAGTGTGTTAACCATGGCTACAGAGTCACTCATTGTCAGAACTGGAATTGGAACTCCGGATGCCCTAACTCTCAGGCACTTAGAAGCATATCTGCTCATTGGCGCCAGATATGTTTCCCCACATTCCAGGCCCTCCTCATAGAATTTTACTTTTCCATTTCCAGAAAGCACCAACAAACAGTCATAAGTAGGGCTTTACAAAAATAAAATAACTACCCATTGTCAAACTCTTAATAGAGGTCAGTTTGGATTAAGCTTCGGGTAGAAGTTCTAGTGTACTTTTATTTTTATCCAAAAAACTATTTTTTGTCAGTAATATAGGTAGGCTGAAGTATGCTCAATAGGTATACTGGGGAAAATTCCTATAAAAGGGAAACTGGTGGGGTTTAGGGAAAGGTACTACTGTTAACTTGGAAGCTCTTCCTCATCCCTCATCTGCTCATTGTCTATTTAAATAGTAAAGCCCTGGCCGTGAGGGGGCATATAGGCGGTGTCTGACCCTGCTGCACCCTGCATCAGAAAAAGCCAATATGAACATCATTTGCTACTGTTACAATGTATAGACTTCTTCGCCAAAATGGAGCTATTTTACATGCACACCCAGACTCGTAGTTCTCTTTACGGACTGGTTCCATTTCACTACAAAGTTAAATGCTATGAATTTGAGTGGGAAAAGCAGAGTAACAGGAATGCTATCGCTTGTCATAAATCACAGACAGTCTAAGGCCTGCTTCTTTAATCGCCTATTGAAGAGTAACTACCTCATGTGAGGAGTCCCACTGAAATGAAACCAATGAGACAGTGTGAGGAAGGGTTGCAGAACCAAACCCTCTGAATAGAAGTATTATTTAGAAATGTTAAGTCCTTTTTGCTGAGTTATTGAACACTCTGTCTCAGGGAGGCCCTTGGACAGCCTTAGCATGAATGCTGTATAAATGCTTAGCTAGGTAAATAGAGGGTTAGATGGGCAGGAATGAGGTTGCACCCTTTACAAAGAGAGGTTTCAGAGTAGCAGCCGTGTTAGTCTGTATCCGCAAAAAGAACAGGAGTACTTGTGGCACCTTAGAGACTAACAAATTTATTAGAGCATAAGCTTTTGTGGACTACAGCCCACTTCTTCGGGTGCATATAGAATGGAACATATATTGAGGAGTTGGTAAGACAACTCCCACCTGTTTATGCTCTCTGTATGTGTGTATATATATCTCCTCAATATATGTTCCATTCTATATGCATCCGAAGAAGTGGGCTGTAGTCCACGAAAGCTTATGCTCTAATAAATTTGTTAGTCTCTAAGGTGCCACAAGTACTCCTGTTCTTTTTACAAAGAGAGTTTCAGAAGTAGCTGATGATATTGGGTTCCTAAATTTCTGGCTGCCTAACTTGAGATGCTTTAGGCCTGATTTTCAGAGGTGCTATGCACCTGAACTAATCCCTTTGGAACTGTGAGTACTCAGGGCTTCTGCAAAATCTGGCTCAAAGGGGTGCCGACTGTGTACCCAAAACCAGTTGCTGCTTCCAGAAATGTTGACTGGAAAGTTTCTGTCTCATATGATGTGTCCCTCACTTGCTGTCTTGTCTCCGATACTCATTAATGCTGGGTACCTCAGAGGTAGGTATATATTATGTTATATACATCTAACTGTCCAACACAATGTCATAGGCTAGAGGGGGGATATTTTACTGACCACAGACAGTGAGCATCTTTTATCCTGAAGCATGAGGATTTATATAGCTCTTATATTATTATTATTCCCATAGGTGCCAAAGTGTGTTTGGTGTGATTACAAGCCAATAAAGAAGCAAGGGCTTTACTATTTAAATAGACAATGAGCAGATGAGGAATGAGGAAGAGGATGCTACAAAACAAATGGCTGAGCGAGTGGAGATGTGCAGCGTGTGTCTTGTGCCTCCAAGAGTTCTCGGAGTTTGGGTTTCTTTGGGCAATTTGTGTTTAGATAAATCCTAAGTTTAAACAGTTCAGCTCTCAAATGGGGATGTAGCTATTTTGGAATCAAAGTGTTTATCTCTGCATAGCTTCTTCCTGTAAGGGAAGGTAAATAAGCTATAGCAGCAAAAGGAACCTTATTTATCCTGCATCCACGCTAAAGTCTTGTCTATATTACAGATGTTTTGCTGGCATAGCTATACTGGTATAGCCTCTTAGGGGAGATGCAGCGTAAGCCCTGGCAGGAGGATTTCTGCCAGCATAGCTAAATTACTTCCTTAAACAACATTAGCCGGGGCAGTGGAATTGGGACAGCAGGGGGTCTAGCACCCCTGTAACGGAAATATTCAGGAATAAGAGTGACCGGACATGGAGCTATGCAGGAATAGCTGCATGTGCAGACAAGTCCTTAGTTTTTCCTCCCTTCTGCCTCTTCCCCCTTAGCTCCTTGTGGCAAAGGGCAAGCAGAGGTCTAATAGGTCTTGTGGAAGAAGTGAGTTTTAGAGAAGGATTTGGTGGAGGGGACAGTTATGGTGGTCTGAGCTATAGATGGCGTTCCAAGTCTAGTGATAACACATGGGGCACAGCAGGGAAGAAGCAGAAAGAAATATTTATCCTAGCTGGCATAATTGCAGGTGAGGTTGATTAACTCTGTGAATGTGTAAACCTTTGTAATTTACCAAGGGCCAGATTCTGCCATCATTGAGTAGTAGGACCTTATTTTTCAAGTAGTCCATTGATTTCAAACTACCCGAGGAGTAAAGCTACTCAATGCGAGCAAGGGTGGCAGAACAGGCTCCAAAGCTATTTGCTTCAGTAACATCCAGCTGAGTCAAATGATAATCCACAGCCTAGCATAGTTCAGCTGCACCATGCAGGCTCTTCTCAATTACACTACTCACTCCTATTAATTGTTTGCCACTTTCTGCTTTATTCTCTCCCAACAGGGGCTATTTTTATTCCTGGTCACTGCTCCATCTATCTCTACATTTTTTCCCTATGCCGTTTAATCTCTAACTTGGAGCCCCAGAGCCAGCGTGGTGTTACAACAGTTTTGTCATGTTGGCTGTCACAGCGTTGACAGCCCCGTGACAGGTGGCAGATGTGCCGATGATGGATGTTTTCTCCCCTGTGCAAGGACGATGGGATAAAAGTGCAAACAAACCGGGTAATAGATGAGAAAAGCAGAGCCATGTTGATAAGGCCCGGTCCACGCTCTATGATGTATGGGAAAGCAAGCTGTGGGTAATTTGTTTCAGAGAAATGAGAGAATCTCTTTTTAGAGAGAGGGATGCAAGGAAATGACAAAAAGGAAAAGAAAATAAAGGAATTAAAAAGAAAAGAGAAACATTGTCCTCTTTCCAGCACCAGCAGCCAGTTGTTATGGCAATGGGCATATCCAGTTTCAAGGACAGACCTGGGGCCCCTATTGGGCAACTCTGTGCCTAGCATGAAATTAAGAGTCCACAGAGGAGAGGAAGACGTGTGTTGTACCTTTTTGGGGAAGAAAATGGCTGGGTTCAGGTTCTCTTGCTCATGCCACCTTCACTCACCTCTTTGCTGGCTTGCTAATAATTGATATCTGAATGCCTCCGTGTATATTAAACTTTAATAAACTAAATAATTACACTGAGCACAAGGGGCAGCTAACCTGTCAAAGCTGGCTGCCTAAATTAGACACTTCTATGTGCGCATTTTATAGTAGCCACTGAAGTCATATGACAAGGTTGCTGACTTTTATAAGCAAAACTCCAGTCATGTGACTGGGGCTAAGGCATAAAGAGCACTTCCTGACCATTAGTCTTGCAGGGAGGATTCTTTGAGCTGAAGAGTTTGAATCCAGATAGGAATTTTCCCCAATATTCCAGGGCGTTGATATCCAAGGTTTCAGTTCAGGCCCATTTCCAACATACACTTTCCCCTGCAGGCTTTTGATTTGGGGACTTAGCTGGCTCCTTGAACCCCCGGGTAAAATTTTACTGCTTGAAGCTTCCACTCACTGCCAAAGCAGTCCAGCTCCTTGTGAGTTGGCTAAACAGCCTGACATTAGGTATGGAAATAACAAATGTTTGCAAAACCAGGCGGGATTGTATTAGTCTCCAGGGGATACATTGTCCTGCGAGAATCAGGCACTCTGAATGGGAAGGCAGCAGCCCCTCGCAGAACTGTCTCCAGTAGACCTGTGAACTTGTATCTGAGCAATGGGAATGGGGAGAATGGTGAGATCTTCATGGGGTGGTGGTGGGGAATGAGGATGGTGGGAGCCTGCTCGGGAAGGGGGATTGAAGCAACTCCTCTCCCTCCTAGGGGATTCCTGCACTACACAGCTCTGAGCCTGAGCTCCATGGCGGGTTAGAACATGCACAGCCAAATCTCAGCCTGGGAAACTGGCACAGTTGCATGAAAAGGTTTGACTCCACTCCACCAAGGGAACCTTTGGAGCATGGGGAGAGAGACACTAACATTACTGCCTCTGCCACTTATCTGCTTAGGAACAACTTGGTGGCAAGGGGCTGTCTCTTTAAAATACAGGGAATGTCTTATGCGGGTCCCATATGGATACTGAATATTAATACCTCAGTACTGCTATTACTAACATGGATATACATGCTTTCACACACCCATTTACTGGCATGTAAATTTCCAGGACTCCATCATTCCTCCCCATTCTGCCACTGTCAGGGACTTATTTAGGCCTATAATGGTGACAATTTATTGCAGCATACTTCGTACTTTGAGTAAACAAGTCTGTCTCCTTTAAATTCCCTGGACAATTAGAAGAATGAAAGACTATGCCACATATTAGCATTTATTTCCTCCTAGCATTTATCCAAGGCCATTTTCCTGCTGACAAATTGTGGGGCAAACTGTTCTCGAAAAAGTCTGTCAGATGAAAAGGTGTTATGATTAAACTGCTGGCGTAAATTTGGGTGACAATAAATCCTTTTATTGCATTAACTGGATTTATTTGCTCACAACTGCCATTAAGGAGTCAAAGAAATAATAATAAACGGGGGGTGATTTTGCACCTGCGTAAGGGTAATTAATATGCGTTCTAAAAATAGAATGAGTCTTTTTTTTTTCTTTCTCAAACCAGTTAGTGGTTTAGAGGCTGATCAGGAAATGGTCATAGAATTCTCTCTGTGTGTGTGTGTGTTAGTGTTGGGTTAGCGAAAACCGTATAATGTGATTGCAATGTGCCTAGCCCAGAAAAGGCTCAGTTTAGGTGCAACACAATGGGTTTAATCCTATAAGCCCTGTTGATGCGGGGGCCCAGTTATCATAGAATCATAGAATATCAGGGTTGGAAGGGACCTCAGGAGGTCCAACCCCCGCTCAAAGCAGGACCAATCCCCAGACAGATTTTTGCCCCAGATCCCTAAATAGCCTCTTCAAGGATTGAACTCTCAACCCTGGGTTTAGCAGGCCAATGCTCAAACCACTGAGCGCACAACTCCCTGTTATGTTTGAATGGAGCAAAGGGGGCTGTGAGGTCAGTGGACCTGGTCACTAGGAATGCACTTGGTGTACAGGAATTCCTCAGCTGCCGGAGAGGGATGTAGTGGCTCAGCACTCATCCACTTGATTACTCCATGGTGCAGAATGTGCAGCCCATGCGAATGGATGTGGCTCCAGCATTACTGGGACCTTGTAGTCTCAGGTGTTGGATCTACCACTTGTGATCATAAGCAGCTGGGTTTAAGTTTGTCCTTGTGGTTGCTGTAAGTTATGGGGGTTGTTAGCCTGTTTGTATCCTCTTCAGGTCCTGAGCCAGGTCAACCTTGGATGGAATTGGTAATTAAGCCTTTTGATCTTAGCGGGTGCGCTCATGCTAGAGACTCTACATGGAGGTGAGACCTAGCAGGAACAGGCACCTGTGTTTCAGTGAGTTCACAAGACTTTATCTAGATTACCCAGGTTTCCACATTTGCCTGGGTCGGCTGAGGAAAAAGCAGGTTGGGGGTAGGGTTTGAATTGGGCTGGTATGCAGCTGTACACGTACCTCTGCCTCTCTCCAACTGCCTTTCTTGTTCTCTGGAACCGCTGCTTTCATTTTCAAGTCTCTAGCTGTTATGCTTGCAAAGACAACCTTGAAAACATGAACTGAAGCCTGGTCTAGACACAGAGTTGCATTGGTCTAACTAAAGGTGTGATTTTCCCCCCCCCCAGCCCATTGACCTGGTTAAATCGGTGCAACTTTGTCTGGATACTCTTAAATTGGTTCAAGAGGGTCCTAAATCAGTTTAGTTAAGTCAGTTTGTAATCAGCTTAAGTAAACTGATTTAAAATACTTGAAAGTCAATTTGAGTGCCCACTGGAGGTGGTGGTGTGCAGTACTGAGTTAATTAAAACTGTTCATAACTGATGTAGTTAAACTGGTGCAAAAACTGTGTATAGACAAGTCCTGCGTGCCAAGTGATGCAGTGACGTCTGCCTGAGTTTGCAGAGAGCATGAAATATTAGCTCTAAGAGGTCCCTATTCATCTTAGTGGGTGTTACCACAGATACCCAGTATAAATGCCAGCATTAACTATCATTACTATCTCATTGTGTAGAAGGAGAGGAAGTGGCAGAATACAAGATCTACACAATCCACTCTAGGTGATAGCTCATTTTGGTATTGCGTGAGCTTGGGAGATCCACCATTAATTAACCAGCACATGTGATAACTGGCCTCCCTCTATATGTTACCCAGACCCCCTTCCAATAGAATTGACCATATTCACACACAGATATTAGGGGGCCCTAGTACTCCAGATAGAATTGCTTCCAATCTCCAGGCTCCCCAAGACTGCCCCATGCATCCCAAGAGGCCTCAATTCTGTATCCAGTGGTCCCAGAGTCTTCAGATGCTTTCCCCACTGGAACTGTAGGGAGAAAAGATTATCTTCTGAAAGCTGTGGAGGCCCAGTGCTTCTGCAAAGCTGTGCTGCTGGATTGCTTTACTGGCTGATGACCTCTCCCCTGTCATTGTGACGAACAATGTAACATCTGGTAGGTTATATTCAGGTTCAGTAAGGGAACATACTGCAGAGAGTGGCTTTTCCCTTGCTCCACTTACTTTATCTCCTATGTCCGAGTTTGTGCGAAGGCCCAACACTGTAGAACTGCAATGGAGGGTCTTCTACAAGGTGTCAAAGATGGATATATCATGTGTATCCTTTGCATGTATCCTGTCTCCTGTGACCTCCGCTGGGTCCCATTTATTTTGTTTCCCTTGTCAGCATTGTCATTTGTTTGTAGGGCAGTGTGGAAAAGCTCTTGCCGCTCTTGCCCATGTTGTACTTTTTTTTTTTGTACGTAGAGAGGGTCAGTCTGCAGGGCTGTCAATGTGGTATCTTTCACCAGCACTAAAAGAACATGAAAAACGTTACACTGAGAGGTGTTAATGGCTGCCATTGGTGGAGTCTTGGATCCAAATACAACTGCAGACCTTGTTAATGCCAGTGGGTTCAACAGAAGGAGCAATCAAGCCCCTTCATGTGGTGGAGATGGATGCAAACAATAGAGTCTACCACCCTAGGCACTTGGCCACATGGCAAGTCAGAGCTAAGCCATGAGGAATGAGGGGTTTTTGTGGTTGCAAATGCAGGGGCTGGAATATTGGTTTGTAGCTTGTGTGCTGGAGGCAGCGAAGAATGCCAGGACAAGGAGTTCAGTGTGACTTTGGGTGGAAGCAGAATTATAAAGATACTTGGGCACAGAGCTAGCTGGATGGGCAAATTTGAGGATTTCAGAGCCTGTTGTTTGTTTCTACTTGTGTTCAGGGCAACAGGGCTTTGTGGAAGGAAGAAAAGTGCATAAGATTACACCAAGACTTGCCTAATTTGTTTCACCAATTTCTCATCCTAAAGGAAACAACCCTGCAAGACCCTGAAATGTGGCTATCTGCATAGGTCAAAGGGCGGCAACACAAAACTTCAAAGTGTCAGTGTAGATCAGAGAAGACAATGCTGGTTATGGGTGCTGGTTCTAGGCAGCAGCACCACAAATGTTGGGGATTTGGTTAATATTCAATGTGCAAGATGCTAAAAATTCATCACCTGCTTCCAAAATCTGATTTCATGTGCTACATTTGTTTTGATTTATTTTTTGCAGCCTTGCATGCTAATTTGTGTGTCGAATCATTTCCTCTTGGTCTGTTGACACCGAATGCAAAGGGATTCTAAGTTCCTTGCCATGGCTGTAATATCTGCTTTTGTCCTTGTGTTTCCCTGGTTTGTTGCATCGGCGGCAGGCTAATAAAATGATGTAAATAATTTAGCGTAGCTTGAAATAGCCTTTTTCGGGAGGAGAGTTGTGGGTGCTTTTATTATTACTGTAGAATTATTATTTCTTGCATGGTGGCGTGAGGGATTTTAATGAATTCCAGATGCCATTTTACAGCACTACTCCAGCTGCTGCTGGTTCTGCATTTGCTGCTGTGCTATATAACCAGCAGCATCTTATTATGATGCCTGTTCTGACTGGGGACCTGGGAGGCAAAATGACAGTGCATTACAAAACTCCCTGTTAAAAATCCACCTCTGACCTTAGGTTACTTTAGCTTCACTTCAATCCAACACAGCTCCTTATAATAAACAAAAATGAATATGTACTGGGGGATGCAGTGTATATCAGTGTCTTCTTGTAAGTTGTCTGAGTATGATATAAAGGTGCGGAGTGGCTCAGGAAGTGAGGATATTCATCTCTCTCCTGACTTTGATTAGAGTAGTAATCACCTTCTATTGTTCTTGCAGTTAGGATTCTCAGCTCTCGCTTTTCCTTTGATTTATATACTTTTGTCACAGAGAACCCCCTGCTAGAATGGAATATTCTGCCTGGAGGCAAGCTGGCCACCTTCTAGGTCAATCACAATCCCTCCATTCCACCAGTGCTCTGAGGGCCTGACCCGGCAGTGGCCCATTGGGAGTTGAGGGCACTTAGCATCTTGCAGGATCGGGATCTCTACTAGATGATATTGTATAAATGAGGGCTTCACACCGAGCTGGGCACACACTGCAGGAGAGTGTTCATGCATATTCGTTTGAATAAAACATGCAATTTTGCTTTGACTGGATCCATGATTCCTTTTTCTTTGCCATCTGCAACATTTGTACAAGGGCATTTCTGCTCCCAGAAAGGAGTGTTGTGAATACTCACATGCGTATGTGTCCACATGCATTTGTGCATGCTGGAAATGGCAGCACAACTATCCTGACAGCTCTTTGCAGGTTGAGCCATCCAGTCAGGGAGCAGCAACAGTGCCATGTGATTTTTAGGTAGCAAATCACCCAGTATAACTAACAAATTGGTAATAGTGACTATTGTACTTGAAGCTACCATTGCAGTGAATACTATTTGATTAATCTTTAGGCAGGAATGCGTGCATGTGAGCCATTCAGAATTTATCTGTAGGCAGAAATGTATGAACATCTTCCATTCACTACATAGCTTCAACTCACAAGCCAGTCCTGGAAAATCAAAGTTAGCCTGGGGATAGAATAGAATTTGAATAGAAAGAGGAGCTTAATTCTATTCTTTGAGTAAACTGCTATTTGCAAATAATTTGCCTACTGCTATTTCAGGTTACTGGGGATTGATTTCTGATTGCCTCTATATATTACAAGACAAAAAAATTACACTAAAATAGAGGTAAGGTTGAGCCATTTAGTAATTTAGGGTAAAAAGTATTACAATGCTGTTGTAATTTATCCTCAAACCAAGCACTAAACCCCCAGTCAATTCAGAGTTAAGATTGTACTTAAGAGAAACTCAAACATGTTAATGCATGGAAATGCATGCACCCACCCTACCTTAACTCTGCCATGGAGAGATGTCATGGAATAACCAGATAATTATGATGGAGACATTTTAGTGTTTGTGGTCCTAGATTAGAGAGAAACTGGTTTTTTTTCTTTTTTTAAATTGTCATATATTTTCCACTTATGGTGTCACTACAGGGTAGAGTTAAGGTTGTTTGGGGTATTTTCACCATACCTTAATATGTTTGGATTTCTCTTACATGTAATGGTAACAAATACCAGATTTTTCCCATTGTCTTGCAGTTACAAATAAAACCCAAAATAATCAAACAAACAAAAAAAAAACACCCCAAAAACCAAAACAACCCCCCCAAAAACCACTTTTGGGTCAACCTGAAAATGAAATTTTTCAAAACATATAGCAAACTGAAAAGTTCGGGGGGAGGGCAGAGAATTGTTGCAGGTCAGGTTGTTTGACCCAAAACATGTTTCCTTTTTCATTTTGAGCATTTTTTATATTTTATATTTTTGAATTCTTTAATGTCAAAATGAAAAGTTGTTTCTGCTTGAAAACATGATTTCTTTAAATGTTTTGGTGATGCAGAATCTGCATTTTTTGCTGAAAAATTTCATTAATCTCTACCCTAGTTCTGAATTCTCCGAGTTTATAATGGTTGTTTTGGGGATAATTACTGCATTCTTGAGCCCCCACTCCACAGGCCAGTAGCAGTGTAAAAGGGCCGGCACCACCCCTAACAGCCCAATGGATCAAGGGGTGGGCAGAGAGGGGAGAGGGCCCCATAGTTCCACTGGGGTAGAGTGCTAGGAGGAAATCCCTCCCATGACTGTCTGCTGCTAGCTAGATTCTTATTGGAGAAGAGGAATGCCATGCCAAAGCTGGAACACAGCCCTTCCCAAGTGGGGACATGGGATTGGCTGTAGACTCATAGACACATAGACTTTAAGGCCAGAAAGGACCATCATGATCATCTAGTCTGACCTCCTGCACATTGCAGGCCAAGAACCTTGCCCAACCACTCCAGGAACTCAGCCAGAGGTTATGGGTCTATTACAGAAGTCCTCAGATCATGGTTTAAAGACTTCAAGTTACAGAGAATCTGCCATTTACGCTAGTTTAAAACTGCAAGTGGCCCGTGTCCCATGCTGCAGAGGAAAGCAACCCCGCACCCCCCCATGGTCTCTGACAATCTGTCTTGGGGGGAAATTCCTTCCTGACCCCAAATATGGTGATCAATTAGGCATAGAGTGAGGCTGGAGAAATGCCTTCTGCTAAGTCCTGAGCACATAACATATTGCAGCAGCTGCTGCTGGGACACACATTTGGAATCTGGGCAGGGGTTTGGGGAGAGCCATGGAGCCTGCACCACATGTGAGAATTAGCCAGAGCCCAAAGGGAAGAAGGCTCAGGCCCGTGGTCTGTGACTGAGGGACTCCGGCTGGGGTGGGGAGGCTCAGTCTGTGTGTTTGCTAATAAAGGTGTTGGAGATATTTCTTAGCCGATTCCTACCTCCTCAAGTCTGTAGGAGAGTTTTCTGGCAAGGCAAGGGGTGGTGGGTTTGGAACGGGCTATGGGCGAAGGGAGCTCCTGCCACGCTTGTAAGATTTCTGTGCTTACCTTAATGAATTGTACTCTCAGCCTTACCGCTATTCCAACCTAGCTTTTTGTCTTGGAATTTCCGTTGGTTGGTTGGGTGTTTAAATAATTCATACATGAACACTAAGCAAGAAGCCCAAAGAGAATGCTACCATGTAATATTAATGATTTAAAGACATATAGAGGCTTGGAAGGATTATGGGTAAAAATGTTAGTAAACATCTCTTTCACTGTACACAAATATTTCCATTGATAATAATTGAAATGCACAGATAGGCAAAGTAAGAAAAATGCTGCTTGAGACCTTATTAGAGTTTGAAGGATATTTACTGTGTATATTTTGACATGACGTTGACAGTTTGTGTTTTCATGGTTATAAAGATTTAACTTCTTGAATCTGAGCCTACTGTCATTAAATAATTATTGTCGGACCCGCCCATCATTTCCCACAACTGTAAAAATGTAAGTGCATAAAAATCTAAAACAAGCAATATCAAAATTATATAAAAAATAAAAATCGAATTCTGCTATGTCTAGAGATATAGCATCAACTGTAAATCGTTTTGTATTTTAACTTCAAAGGGCAGACTCACCACTATTGCCAGAATACACTGGCTAATGGAAGTTGAGTTTACAGCCACTTTGCATCACTAGAACAGGGCAAAACAACCAAAGTGAACTAGTGAATCTGGCCCTGGATTTGCAATTCCCTTATTGGTTTAGAGACCTGTTAGTGAGACCAGCTGTATGTGAAGGGAGCCCAGTCCCCAAGTCCCACTGTTTGTGTTGCAAGGGCTCCCCCTATGCTCTGGCCTTGGCTCCCCCCGACCTTGCTGCCTGGCTGCACAGTGGAGCAGCAGTGCCCTGGAAGCCTTTCAGATGCCGATTCCCAAGCAAGCAGGTATGGAGCTTTACTTGGTCCAACCTTTGCTGCTGTTTAACCTACCCATGCAAACTCTTGACACGTGTTAGTCTTCCTCATATCATCGACTTGTTACAACCAATAGAACTGTTGCATGCAAGTTACTGTAGAGGAAGAGTGGTGACTGATTGAGTTTCGGTCACCGTTGCCTCATTAAAAAGTTAACGGAGCCAGTCTGTACCCTATAGCATAACAATTAGATAAAACAATGTTAACAATGTAGCTTACTTACAAATTAACTTTCTCAAACTTAGCTCATGTAGCTTCAATATTAAATATATGGGCAGCTTGAAGCTGCTCCATTATTCTGTTAAGATGATTTGGGACAAAGGGAAAACTAAATTTCATAAACACCATTTAAAATTTAGGTTTAAACTAGGCTAAAGCCAGCAGAGTGGCTGCTGAAGCAGTATAAGCAGGAACTGCTTCACCAGGGTGAAATGGGGCTACCTCTCCCACAAACCATCCAGAACTGTGTGGGAGGGACACCCCTTAGGGGCAGGGGCAGCTCTATGTATTTTGCCACCCCAAGCACGGCAGTCAGGCGGTTTTCGGCAGCGCGCATGCGGGACATCCGCTGGTCCCGCGCCTTTGGCATACCCGCCACTGAAACTGCAGGACCGATGGACCTCCCGCAGGCATGCCGCCGAAGGCAGCCTGACTGCCACTCTCATGGCAACCGGCAGGCTGCCCCCCTTGCCGCGCTTGGTGCGCTGGTGCCTGGAGCCGCCCCTGCTTAGGGGGTACTAGAACCCCTGCCGTGTCCCCCTCTCCCTTAGCCCTCTGCCCCTGGGGAAATAAACTACAGGGAGGAGCCATCCAGAGATTGAACCCAGCACAGCAGCTGCAGAATTAGTTTAAGCAGGGACCATAGGACACTGATATCTTCTACAGTCTTGACTCAACTTTTTCTCTCTTTGCTGATCAGCTATTTGCTCCAAACCTCTGTATCCTTACCTCAGCCTCATTCCATACCTTCTCCTCATCCATCCCCTTCTCCCTTGCCCTTTCCTGCTCATTCGCTTCCCTTGTGTTGTCTTTCCCACTAGCTAATCCCTTCCTGACTAAATGCCCCCACCACCACCTCCCCCTGGGAAAAATCAAGAAACTCTCATGCCCTTGGCTGCCATCCCATCACTTTGTTCACTCTGCATGTGTGTTCTGTCTCTTCCCCGCGTCTGTGTTATCTGTTGAGGTTGTGAGCTCTCTGGTGCGAGGACTCTCTCTCCTACTCTGTTTAGACAGTGCCCTGCACACTGGGGCCCTAGGCACTAGCATAATAAACATAATTCATAACTTAATTCATAAACTAATGGATTTACTTGTAAATCAGTAAATTTCATTCTGAATTCTTAGTGCTGTAATTTTGGGGAACGTGTGCTGTCTGTGTCATACATAAGGAGGTAGAATTCTTTGCTTTAGGCGTAAAATGAAACTCAACCTTAACAACCTCATAACTGGGGCGGCTCTATGTTTTTTGCCTCCCCAAGCACGGCAGTCAGGCGGCCTTCGGCGGCACCCCTGTGGGCGGTCTGTTGGTCATGTGGATTTGGCAGCGTTTCTGCGGGTGATCTGCCGGTCCCACGCCTTAGGCGTACACGTGCCAACCTGACTGCCACCCTCATGGCGACCGGCATGCCGCCCCCTGTGGCTTGCCACCCCAGGCACGCGCTTGCTGTGCTGGTGCCTGGAGCCGCCTCTGCTCATAACATAACATTACTACAGCTAATGCTGGGAGAAGGAGGAAAATGACTTTTATAACAGCTGATGGACTTTGTTGCTTGTCCCCAGGACACTAAATTGTCACTGAAGTCTGTCTAAAATGGGGAATAATGCTTACTTCCTTTTGTAAGGAGCGTGGAGAAGTTAGCAGGAATTGGTCATTTTCTGGGGCCAGGGGAGAGAATCATGCCACTTTATTTTAACCTGAGGTTTGATCTCTTTGTGTAACTGAAGTCCAGATAGACTTCAGTGGGAACTACTCACATCTGGCTTGGGAGAAGTCAGGCCCCGGGGTTTGAAGAACAAGTCTATACAAAAGGCACACCAGACTTTCAGGTGGGGACTTGTTTAGGAAGGGTGAGCACTGCTCAGCAGAAATCACACAATGAATAGCAATGTGTGCAGCATTAGAGCATGCTGTAGGCAAGCAATGCACTTGCTTGTATTCAATAGCCAGTAATAGCCATCACCAGACCCTTTGTAACGGTCAAAATCCATTCCTGGTAGATTAAATGTTAAAAATGTCATTTCTCCAGCACTTCCATCTTCTCATTCACCCAGGGGTTTATGGATGGGACACAGAGTCTTTCTGTTAATTCTTGGTTTCCCTTGCAAATGGGAGCGATCCATGGATATTTAGAACTGAAGCTACATTAAATGGGAAGACCCTCCAGCAACTCAGCTCAAGCTCAGTGGAACTTCTGTATATTTAATTAAGAAATACTGCTCATATAGAACTGAATGTGCTAACCTAATTTACGGCCATGTCTGTCTGTTTCTCTGTCTAGCCTTTTGTCTTTCTCTGCATCCTATACAATACCCTGGCATCTTATTACTCAAGTTAGGTAGATTCTTGCTTGGCTGAGCCGAGATCAAAAAGTAATTTTTCTTTTTGCAACAGCCGATTAGAAATTCATTTATTTTCACATTAGACGTTTGGCCAAAAAAAAAAAAGTCTTTGGCAATTTAGCTCCATTTGTATAGTCTGCATAATGGAAGACACTGAGGCTGCTAGAAAAATGTGGCCCAGGGCACAAATTAAATGCAGAATCGTGTATCAGAAATGAGATGTATGTACCATTGTTTTTGAAAATTAATGGTGCATTTTTAGTTTTTATAATGTAATTTAATGATGCAGTTCATCTAATAAAAAAACACATTTTAACCCAGTTGTACAGACCTACTGGGGCAGGACAAAATATACCTTTCAGATGTAAGATTTTTTTTATTTTTTTTAAATGCTTGGGGCTTCCCCCAATACAAAAAAGAGAAACTCTTTACGTGCATTGGCTAACAGCTGGAGTATCAGCAGGAGTTCAATAAAAAGGACATTTTTCTTTCTAAATATTGGTGTTTGCACTGGATACGATAATATTATAAATGCAGCATTGGGTTTGAAGTACAATGCTGCGGCTGATTATGGAATGCCATATGGTGCTGGTATGTTAAACTGGTACAGATTGAACATACACTGTAGCTTTAAATGATGTGGGCCAGCAATTTTGCTTAACTAGAATAAATATACTATAGTCACGTGTGTCAATATACAGTGCCATCATATTCATGGGCAAAAAAAAAGAAAACTGCATCAAAATAATGTGGAAGGCCTGTGGAAAACCCACCAAAGCCAGAGTGGAGTACACACTCCCCTTACCATCATCCCTGTTGCATGGTCACTCATGGGAGATGCTATTCTGTGCAGAGGTTTTCTGGGTAGATAGATAAATTGACTTCAGTAAGCTAGATGGGGAGAGAGAGGCAGTGTGTTCTAGTAGCTGCTCACTGGGAGTCAGGAGTTCCTAGGTTCTATTTCTGGCTTTGTGACCGAATTTCTGTGAGAACTTAAGTAAGTTACTTACCAGGCCCCTCTGGGCCTCAGTTTCCTAATCTAGAAAATGGGGGTAACGTTTGTTAAGTTTTATGTTTTATGGTGTAAAGTGGACGAAAAGCACTGAGAGTATTAAATATTGTGTGTCTATTGCTTTGTAGGGGTGAGTGTAGACCCTTGAACAATTTTTCAGTTGACATCAAAGCAGCCTAATGTTTGGTGTTGCAAGAAGGTGTATGCAGGTATTTGCAGCTTCAAATTGTGCACACACCTACCTTTGTGAGACCCCATTTTGCTCTTGCATGTACTTGTGTGTACAAAATTGGAGGCTGCGGCTAAATGCATGGCCCTTAATGTTACTTTAAGGTAGCTCAAATTCTGTGAGTATACAAATGTGTATTTAGTGAGGCTGGGTGATCCTGTTAAGGTAAACTACTAATCTGAAACTACAAAAAATCAATTAACCCTGACAAATGTGTAACTATTTAAGAATTCTCTTCACTTTTTGGATGGATTATATTTCTGCTCGTTTCTTCACTTCCTGATTCTGGTTGCACTGTTTCTGCAGAACTATTCCGTTAGCATTTTCTGCCTCAGTGAATTCAAGCAGTATAGGAGGTCTCCTTAGATTCATAGACTTTAAGGTCAGAAGGGACCATCATGCTCATCTATTCTGACCTCCTGCACATTACAGGCCACAGAACCTCACCCACCCACTCCTGTAATAGACCCCTTAGAGAGCCTCCCCAGGATACTTCCAGACCTTCTGAGATTCGCCCATCACTGGTCATGTGATGTTGAATAGTAAGGATGTATGAACCAGTTAGGATATAATAAGGTCACCCTCTGGTTGAGTTCATGTTAATTCCATGTAATACACTGATAAGATCCTCCCATCTAGCCTCCCATCTAGAGAGATGTCTCCCACTTTAAATGTCAACCCCACTGAGAGTCCCCATATTTCAGCCACTCTGCCTCTGAACAAGGAGGACTTGATTTGACCCAACAGCTTTCCCTCACATGGCAGAAGCATCACTGCTCCTACTTTCCCTCCTCAAGGCATGAATATACTGTCTCCATGTTCTCATCCCCTTCCACACTAGGAGACAATATACAGCTCTAGCAATGGAAGTCAGGGCAAGGGCAAGGCAATGACCATTAGGCCAAAGAACCAGCTAAATTAAAACCGCCTACAAGCTTGCTGACGCTTTCTCTTGTTTCGTTAGATTCTACTCATCGAGCACCAGTGAGTAGCAAGAAGCTCTTGGTAATAAAAAAGTGAATGCAAGGATAACAGTACAATTTCAATAACTGCTAGTCTAGATTTGACTTTCAACCAGTGGCATAGAAGTGAAAAGCTGTATCCTCTTTTCCTGTTCCCTGAACCATCTAGTCCTGTAGCATATACTGTATACGTAAAACATGTCTGGGGTTCTAAGACAATAGCTGGATTGTAAAAGGAAGTAAATTAATTTTATGACCAGTAATAGGTAGATATCCTAAAATAGAGTTAATCCAGTCTCACGCTTAACGGTGTCAACTAACTGCTTAACCCCTGCTAACAGTTTCCCATACACCCTTCTGGTTGAATTATGCGTGTTGTCCTTTCTTCTAAAGCAGTGAGTCTTGGTCACTGGATTTAACTCCTAATGGATCAATTATATGATCCAGTGTGGCAAATCCTATACAGGGATTTATACTGATCAGCAGATATATACAAGTTATTTATTGTTTGTATTTTGTTAATGTCCCTGGTCTTCAGTCAGGACTCAGGGCCCCATTGTGCTAGGTACCATACAAACATAACAAATAGAACATTCCTGCCCCACAGAGCTCAAGGTCTAAGTAAAAAAAAATACTCAGGGCTTGTCTTCACTACGGAGCTAAATCGGTGCAGCGGCATCGATTTAGTGGGTCTAGTGAAGACACGCTCAATCGATGGGAGAGCGCTCTCCCATCGATTTCTGTACTCCACCTCAACAAAAGGCGGAAGCAATGTCGATGGGAGATGCTCTCCATAGCATAGTGTGGACCCCATGGTAAGTAGATCTAAGCTACATCGACTTGAGTTACACTACTAACGTAACTCAAATTGCATAGCTTAAATTGACCGGCAGCTGTAGTGAAGACAAGTCCTAAGTTTAATAAGTGTTTTGTGTATACTGGGGATATACAGGGTGCTATAATGATTTGTTCAGCAGATGGGTAAATCCCTAGCACTTTTTGAGCAGATTATCTAACATTTAGCGCTGTGTGAATAACAGATTTTTTTGGTTCACTGGCCATTCTGAAAAATTTTAAAATGGTCTTGGGTTGATCAAACGTTTTGTTTTTGAGAAAATTGAAATGTTTTGTTTCAACTTTGATCCCTGTAAACGTTTTTGATTGTTTTCAATAATTAAAGAATTTTGAAACTAAAGAAACACTTTGAACTGAAACCCTTGGTTTCAGAAATGTTGACACAAAAGCATTTTGATTTTTTCAGTGTATTTTTTTCAACTGAGACAGCTAAGTGAAACCAACTAGATTTCAGGAAAGGTTTTGGTGCAGTTGAATCTGCATTTATTGCTGAGGGTGGGAGGGAGTTTCACTTGCAAATTTTGCCCAGCTCTAATTGTATTTTATATCGTGAAAAAAAAATTGAAATCTTTCCTCCTCCAAACATTGGCCAATTTGCAGCGATTTCTGTGTACTAAGATCTATAGAAACTTTCTGGACTGCACCTCAAGACCTCAGGGAGTGATGGCATATAAATATCTAGGGGATTGTCTACATGGCACTGAAATCCAGACTATGGGGGGAGGAGTGAATTCTAGAGCACTCTAAAGTGTTGTGCTCTAACTGTAGACCCTGCTGGCGCAAACAAAAACGTATGTAGGGCACATTATCGTAGTCCTGTTTGAAGCTAGATGAACTCAGACTGGAAATAAGGTGTAAGTTTTAACTATGAGGGTAATTAATTAGAACAATTTACCCAGGGGCATGGTGGATCACTGGCAATTTAAAAATCAAGATTGGATGTTTTCCTAAAAGATGTGCTGTAGGGATGATTTTGGGGAAGTTCTCTGACCTGTTATACACTGGTCCCTTCTGGCCCTGGAATCTATGAAAATATGGCTAGCCAGCTTTTAATTTGTGCCAGCGGGGTCTACATGGGACAGTTAGAACCCAATGCTTTAGTGTTCTCTACAATTCACCCTCCCATTGTCTGGACTGCAGCACCATGTGGACAAGCCCTAGGACAGAAATTAACAAATGAAACAATCTCCACTCAAAGGAATGCTAGAGTGAGTTACCCAGATGTTGCAGATATAGTAGGCAAATGATGAAATAAACATATTTCTTAAACCTGAGGATGCCGTTGAGAAAAATCCATCAAATTTAAACTGGGGAGGAGGGAGGAGAGACCTTATTTTATTTATTTTTAAAAAATCTTCTTTTTAAAAGGCTAAAGCTAATTTGCTGAAAGCCAATGTGTGTGTTTGGTGTGTGCTGTGTATCAATAACTTTGTATTGGGTTTCCAAAAAAGCATCACATAATTTTTCAGCGAGAAATCCAAGAGCCTGGGAGATGATGTTATGGTGTGAATTACATTGCAAAGCGGTTGTCAGCTGTCCCAGTCAGCACTTTCTCAGAGGCCATAATGTGCAGTAAATGCTGTGGCTGCAGCTATTAGGTTTATGGTGGTGGGGGGGGATTTTTTGGTGGGGGGAATCCACAAATTAACAGACAATGGAATATGCCCCCTTTTCTTGAATTGCCCCATCCCTAAAATTGCTCCATTGCCTCAAGCAATCATTTCTTTAGCATGTGACTTTCCCACCTCCTTCACTGAAGTTTTGCCTGTTCACAGGACTACTCTAACCTGTCCTCTGCAAGATTACTGAGATGACTCCCCTGCTTTTACATGCTAATGCCCCTTAGCACAATAGCACAAGGGATGACAACCATGTCATCTCATGTTCATTGTAATTAGAGAGGCAGTGCAGTCCTGTGGATAGGAAGTTAGGTACTTTTCCCATCCTGCCACTGATTTGCTGTATTACCTTGGGTAAGTCACTAGATCTCAGTGTTCCATCTGTAAAATGGGGGGACT
Organism: Trachemys scripta elegans; assembly: GCF_013100865.1. Taxonomy (NCBI): domain Eukaryota; kingdom Metazoa; phylum Chordata; order Testudines; family Emydidae; genus Trachemys; species Trachemys scripta. The sequence goes on along the minus strand of NC_048309.1, from coordinate 22,351,110 downwards.
GGTTCTTTCCCTTATCCATTCTGTTTATTTCAACTCTTTTTTTGGGAGCAGGGACTATCACTCCTTATATATACAGTGCTCAACACCATGAGGCCTGGATCTCAATTGTGGGTCTCTGAATGCTTCTCTAATACTGGTAACTTCCCATAGCTATAGAAATCCCTCACTGAATTGGTTATCTAGGTCCAGGTTTCCCCATGATACATAACACTGGTTGATAAATAATTATCTTCTGGGCCAGTTGTTAAAATTAAAAAGGTGACAATGACTAGAAAATAGTTTTTCCAAGTTTTAATGAAAAGGCAGCAAAGTGCAGTTGCTTTTTCCTTAGCTGAATCAATCTCAGCCTCTGGAAAACCTTTGTAGGCACCAAGCACAGTTTTCATTCCTCTAAAGTTGAGGTGGAATGTGAAGATATCAGGGCTATTCTGCGTTCCCTTGCTACATGCACATCACCTCTGCTGACTGCAGTGTGCCCTCATTTGCAGCTGTGACCTCTTGAAGTTGCTGGGGATCAAAGGTGAATCTCAACTCAAAACTTATTGGCAAGCTCAGTAGGTAGGTAGACAGTATTACTTAGCGGCAGGACCACCTGTGCTCACTGTCTGCTTATGTCTTGTGTATATCTGACTGATTGTTCCTGCTGAGTTACTTGCCACCTAGTTACATATGGAGTTGGACACAGCCTTTCTCCATGTAATCACCTGTGTGGACACTGTGACGTGTAGACCGTTACTTGGCAGCTCTAAAGCCTTCCAGCTGAGGACCTCAAAATGCTGTGTCAGTATTAATGGATAAAGCTGTCACCTCTGCATGAACTAGGTGAATATTACTTGCCCCATCTTACAGGTGGGAAAAGTAAGGCACAGAGGTGAAATGACTTGTCCCAGGGCACACAGTAAGTCAGTAGCAGGACCAGCAATCAAACCCAGGAGACTGTGCTCCCAGTCCCCTGCTCAGATCCTAAGGGCACATCTTCACTACCCGCCAGATCGGCGGGTAGCGATCGATCTATCGGGGATCGATTTATTGCATCTAGTGTAGACGCGATAAAATCGATCCCTGATCGCTCTGCCGTCGACTCCGGAACTCCACCACAGCAAGAGGCAGAAGTGGAGTCGGCGGGGGAGCGGCAGCAGTCGACTCGCCGCTGTCCTCACAGCCAGGTAAGTCAACCTAAAATATGCAACTTCAGCTACGCTATTCACGTAGCTGAAGTTGCGTATCTTAGGTCGTCCCCCCTCTCCCCACCTGTGGTGTAGACCTAGCCTACGTCACACTCCTTGATTTGATTGAATGCTATCCATGTATTTATCCCACGCTCTCTTTGAAATCTCCCTTCCCTGGTGGCCAACTTCAGAGCAAGGAAGCTTATATGTCTCCTAAAATCCTGTTTATGGTCTTTCTATATTGGCTCTTGGGCTGAGCTCACTGCTTCACTACATGTCTCCCAGGCTTCATCTATGCTAAATACTGGGTATTTGGCCCCAACATTGTGCATGAGTTTCAGCATCTCCTGTCAGATTCATATGAAAAAAAAAACTGCTCATGTAGCTAACCATGTGCCTATGCTGATCTGGGGCTTGTGCACCCAAAATGTGTTTGCTCCAGTTCAGAGACTGATATAAAGCCCTATGAAATATCGGCACGTCTCTTGCAGGACAGGACATAATAGCAGAACTAGGTGGGAGAGAATGGAAAGTGACTAGCTTAGAAAGAGCCAAGAGCTTCTGAATTCTAATTCAAGTGAGCAAAAGTGACTGGTCATTCAGCTGGTCTCTGGCCAGCCTCAGATCACACAACGTGTCTGCAATACAGTTATTCCAGCTACCTAGCACTTAGAGTTGTACCTTTCCCTCTTCCCTGTAGGTGACATTGTTTGACCATTTTGAAGACACTTGTGTAGATAACAGTTACTCACTGATATTTTCCCTTTAACAGGCTTATTTTGCAAAGCAGCATGGTCCTGGATTCTCTGACTGGGACAAGGGCAGATTTCTTGCCGTGTCAATGGGTCCCGTGGAAATCTGTCCCCTCTTTCACGTGTTCTGTAGTTGATGTGCCTAAATCTCACTGAGAGGAAACTAGCCCAGATTTACTAACAGCAACAACAATGAGAACCAACATCTTGTGTAAGAGTCAGTCTGTGTCCATCTTCATGTCTGGAGGAAGGGACATAGTAGCAAAACCGTGTGGAAGAAAATGGAGAGTGACTAGTTTAGAAGGAGCCAGGAGCTTCTGAATTCTACTGCTGGCTCACTAAGTGGCCTTAGGGAAATCACCTGACCTGGGTATTTTGCCCCATCTCTGTAATGGAGATAATACTTAACGTAAGTGTTGGAAGGGTTGATCAGTGAATCTTTGTACAACACTCTGTTCAGGTCTATAAAGTGCAAATAACATTACAGGAGGGCTATAGGTGGGCATAACTCCAGTGTCTGACTTTAAATTGCCTGGGGGCAACATTTCTTTGGATTGACTGCCAGATTTTCTTTGTTCTTTTGGCTGTCCTCTTATCAGCTCTCTGCTAGAGCTCTGTCAAGTGTATTGCTGTGCTCATGCCCGTTAGGCGAGACTGTCAAAAGATCTCTGTGTTGTGTGCTGCGCTCTTCTGAAAATCTGGTGCATGGTGTGTGAAGGTGGGTGAACTGCAGGGCTGTGGAGCAGCCAGTGCACATAAACGTTTCACATTGATGGCTACACCCAGAGGCTGTTGACACAACACATTGTGACTGATTCTCCTCAGTTCTCATAGACTCATAGACGTTAAGGTCAGAAGGGAGCATCGTGACCATCTAGTCTGACCTCCTGCACTTTGCAGGGCACAGAACCTCACCCACCCACTCCTATAATAGACCCCTAACCTCTGGCTGAGTTACTGAAGCCCTCAAATCATGATTTAAAGACTTCAAGTTACAGAGAATTCACCATTTACACTAGTTTAAACCTACAAGTGACCCGTGCCCCAAGCTACAGAGGAAGGTGAACCCCCCCCCAGCGTCTCTGCCAATCTGACCTGGGGGAAAATTCCTTCCCGACCCCAAATATAGCAATCAGTTAGACCATGAGTATGTGGGCAGGACCCACCAGGTAGATACCTGGGAAGAATTCTCTGTAGTTACTATGCTGGTCTTGAACCATAGTGACTGCACTGACTTAAGTGGAGTCACTAGTGACTTCTCTTGATTTAGGAGGAAAATCCAACACTTAGTTCTTTCCTGGTGGGCCCTGCTTTGAGTACTTAAATTGAGTACCTGTGGTTCTGGTAGATACCCTCCACATTTTCAAATGAAAGCCAGGGGAGTGATCCTATGAGAAGTTATGTGCCTTCAACTCCTATTGACAGGAGATGCTCATCTTCTCATCAGTCTCTCTCTGTCCTGTGTTTTTATTAACTATCTTTATCCATATTTACTACAATACCAATGTGACAATCCTCCTTTAAAACCCAAAGAGCGGGAAATCAATCTCTTTCCCCCTCTGCTTCTGGGTCTGATCCACAGAATCACTTCCATCAACAAGGGAAAGAAAGTTACTTGATGTAAAGGGACTGTTGTCCCCTTACTAAGAGTTGGGGGGGGGGTATTTTGGTTGGCTAGCTCCCAGTACCAAAAGAAAGGGGAAGAGTTGATGGGAAATCAGGATCCTGACACTGACAGTCCCCAGGAACAATGGGAAGAGGCCAATGCCGCAGGTCAGCCTGACTGACAGGGCAGGCAGGCTAACTGGGGAGTCAGGAGGCCGGTGTGGGTCCCATCCTCTGTGTGAGCTGGAATTGCCTGGGTCAGACAGAGTGGGGCTGAGCTAAGGAGAGAGCAGGGGCCCATGCTGAGCTTGGGAGCAGAGTTGCAGCCACAGAGCCCGAGACACAGCCCAGGGAGAGCAGATCCTGTGCTGGGAGCAGAGCTGGAGCCACAGAGCCAGAGGGGCCAGAGAAGCAGCCCAGGGGGCTGGAGGCAGAGCAGCTGCGTCAGTGCTGAGGCAGAGTGGAGCTGGAGCTGGAGCCAGGTGTGGTGAGCAACTGGTGCCAGCCACAGGGGGACCCTGGGCAAAGGGCACAGCACAGAAAGACACCCCCAGCCAAGGGTCCTTGCAGGTCAGACTGGGATGGGGATCTTAACCTGATGGGGGGCTAGCACTGGCGCTGGGAAGATGGGTCCCACCACCCAAAGCCCGGAGGTGTGTGGCCACCACCAAAGCAAGTGTCCAACCCGCAGCATCCCTGCAGCACAGCCAGGACCTGCGAAGGAGGCCTGGGACCTACAAGGAACAGACTGTGAACTGCTCTGACATTCCAGAGACACTGTTTGTAATGTTCCCTGTCGCAGAGCGGGGTGATGTGTTTTCCTTTAACCTTTCCCATTTTTCCTTATTATTTTTTTTAATTAATTGTTGATTAAATAACTTGCATTTGCTTTAAATTGTATGTAATGATCAGTGGGTCAGGGAAGTGCCCAGTGCAGAGAGAGTACCCTGGAGTGGGGATACCCTAGCCCCTGTCCTAGGTGACGGTAGCAGGGTTGGGGGTTGAGCCCCCCCAGGAATCCTGGGCCCAGCATTGTTGGGGTTACGAGGACTCTGCCAGACAGGAGAGTGGAAGGGGAGTCCTCAAGGGCAGGGAGGCCTCTGGGTAAAGGAAGTGGGAGTGAGGACTCAGATCCTTCCGCCTGCCCATTTCACCGGGGTAGTGCAGAAGCCAGGAAAGTTCCCCACAATAGCGGGACCATTCCCCCGCTTACATTGAGCTAAAATATCATATTTGATATGTCAAGAATCTCTTCCCTTACTTACGTATTGTATGGGTAATACATACAGACATAGCCAAGAATAAAAATTCAGCCTTTAATATCCATGTACCCACTACCTAAGCACGGAACCATAATCCAACCAGTATTTCAGTATCTATCAGTGTAGAGCAATCCCAGATGCCTGCATGCAGTTGTGTTGCACAAAGTATCACTGTATTGTCTTAAGTAAAACAATGCTGCACCAAGTGTTGCTGCACAATGTATGTATGACCACCACATGTAATCCCTGAGACGATCCTTGGGCACTGAGGACTCCGTCTTTAGGTGAACCTGGGTCAACTTATGTCTTTGTCTGCAATTCAGACTGGGTGCCTTTGGTTGTCCCTTTATGTGCTTTCTTGGGTTCACTTGTGCTCAGAATTCTCATCTAGCCTCAGGGGAGAATGAAAGCAGAGAAATTCCCTGCAAACAGAACCTACTTGGACTGACCTGACTCTATTAAAACCAACCCACCAACACTGAGCAAACAGTTACTTCTGCTTGGATTCAGCCAGGCAGCTTCAAGATGATCCCCTTGTAGATCTCCCCTTCTGTCTTGTTGCCAGGTGCTTCGTGCTTGAGCTTTCATCAGATCAATTTTTTTCCTTCAAAAGAAAAAATAGCATGTTAACCTATGAGAGAATGAAAAACACTCATCTCCCTCTCCCAAGCCTGCTGGCCAGTGTAGAGAGGCTTAGAACAAGCAGTAAAAGCAACCAGGCATCTGTGCAATTCAACGGGGAATCAATTCCAGTTTGGGGCTTTGTTCCTAATCATTATAAACCCATTAAAATCTTAAAGGCCCCTTTAATTACTGCATGGTCGTTTCTATGGAGGAGCTGGGAGATCCACCCATTTCCGCTAGTGGATTTCCCTGTGGGCTACCACTGGGGCAGATGAGGTTAGTCCCCATTTCTCTGCAGGAGAAGAGGACCTTCCCCCATTATAGCACATCTCTAGAACTGCGCTCTCACTTGCTCCTGTGCCCTTTGGCTTCCCTCATCAGGAGACATCTGTGTGAGGATGCGGAAAGGAGTGGATAAGCTAATGCGGCTTCTGTCAGCATTGACTTATCCAAGTCTTGTGGCCTATGACTGGGGAGAAATGCCACACAGAGGAGCTCTGCCCTTCACTCCACTCCCTCATGCACCCCCTCAGTGGGGGATTATGAAAAGGAAGCAGAAGAAGAACAAAGCTATGGGGGTGGCACTCCCTCTGGCAGAGCTTCCTTGGAAGTTTGCCCCCTTCTGTCCGCAGATAATCTCCATGTTATTAGACAAAAGGCTTCTCTGACAATAACTCTTAATTTCTCACCACTGATCACTTATTTCTTTAAAACTCTCAGTGGAGCAGAGCAGCTGTAAGATAGCAAAGAGACTGGATGAACCACTTCCCCTCCCCCCAACCCAAATGGCTAAAATGTCTTTATTCAAGAGAGAGAGACAAAGCAAAAGATAAAAGAGATTTAGGCAGCAAGCCACAAATAAACACCATCAATCATAGCGTGGTCAAATGTTCACATGCTGGTACCTGCTAGTTATTGGCAGGACTTGGGAAGTCTCGAGAGCGCAATCTTTGGGGCTCTTAAAAAAAATTCCATATTCCTCTGAAAAACTGCTTGTCAGCATTGGAATGGCAGGTGCATTAACTCCCTAAGAACCAGATTATGCCCTGCATAGCAAAACATGCAAACACAGAGAAATAAGACGTCAGTCAACCCCGCTGTTTTCTCCTTTTCTCTTGAAAGTAATTTAAAAAAACCCTCCAGTGTACAAAGGATGCTGAGAAAGAGGGAGGTGAAAATCCACCTTTGGTCTGGCCATTCTGCTGCTTGTTTAGACAAGACCAACTTCCTGCCTATGTGAGAGTCTATTTCCTTGCCTCCCCGCAAAGATAGCTGTAGTTTTCAGTCCATGCAATAAAACTTCTCTCCCTTGCTACTGATGACCCACTAAAGCAAAACTAAAAACAGAGCTCTAGTTACTATAGTGAGACATGTCCCTTTATGCTCAAAGGGCTTACGTTCTATGAGTGATATGGATAAAGGCCTGCCATGCGCTAATAGATCAGGAAAGCAAGGTGTAGTGGAGTGGGGGAAATGACTTTTAGGGAGAGGTAAACTTTCACGGTTGCTGAGAGAGGGATACAGGGAGCGGGAAAGTAGATTGAAAAAAAGTGTTGGGGGAGGGGAGTAGGAGGAAGGGAGAATAGATAGGTAATTGATGGGGTGACATTTGTTAAAGCTTGGAAGGAGCAGATGAGCTTGAACATAGAGAGGAAGGAAATGGAGGGATTCATGTAGGGGATCTGAGCAGCAGGAGATGACTTTAGAAATTCAGTGTTTCTCAAAGCCGGTCTGCCGCTTGTTCAGGGAAAGCCCTTGGCGGTCCGGGCCAGTTTGTTTACCTGCTGCGTCCGCAGGTTCGGCCGATCGCAGCTCCCATTGGCTGCGGTTCGCTATCCCAGGCCAATGGGAGCTGTGGGAAGCGGCGTAGGCCGATGGATGTGCTGGCCGCCCTTCCCGCAGCCCCCATTGGCCTGGAGCGGCGAACCGCGGCCAGTGGGAGCCACGATCATCCAAACCTGCGGAAGCGGCACGGGCTTTCCCTGAACAAGTGGCGGCCCGACTTTGAGAAGCACTGCTATAGATGACTAAACGTACCATACTTTCCCTTTTGGGATATGCTACTACAGCTTCGTCAGGTCAGCAGAAGCACTGGCCCTGAATTGTCAGGTTAAGTTTTGTGCTGTGGATTCTGGATGGCATCAGACGGAGAGATGAACTCATTTCACATTGGTGACTGAACAGCTGTCAGATGGTGGTAGGGCTGCCAATGTATTTCAAAAATAAGGGATGGTTTCTTTAGCACCTCCTCCTCTTCCTCCTGATATTATCATCATCATCATTATTATTAATCATAATTATTTATAAGCAGCACTCACCTACATTCACCAGGTCTATTTCTTGCTGCTTTTTGCAGCACTCAGCAACTCCTGATCTTGTACAGAGATGAAAAAATTACAAGGGATGTCCCTTGTAATAAGGGACGGTTGGCAACCTTAGATGGTAGTGACTTTGGGTGACAACTGAGCCAATAACCTGGAGGCAAAAGGCTCCATTTTATTATAGATTCTTGGAGCCATTCAGTTCTCCATGAGGTGTATTTTGATAAGGTAAACGGTACAGACGAGCGCAGCCAGCTTTTATCTGTCAGGAAATGGAAGGGTTATATTTTCACAGCTTTGCTCTGAAGGGCTTATCATTATAGAGGGGGTAATGTGCCACAAGGGTGTGATTTCTAACGCGCACTTTAGTGGTGCACATTAATTGGTTCATGTAAACCCTGCTGGTGCACTTTAACATAGAGCTGTTTGAAATTGTGCTATGTTAAAGCACACTAGGGAACCTTTTGTGTGCACCAGCAGGGTCTACATGGACCAATTCATGTGCAACATGGCAGTGCGCTTTAGAAATCACACCCTCATAGTGTGCATCATCCCACCATATAGACAAACCCTTATGTAGTCATTTTATTCTTGTGCAAAACAATTTACGACTGCTCTGCTTTAATGGCATTTTATGCTCACTTTGCACAGAGGTAAATGACTGTAAAGGGTGTGAGACAATGGAAAATCCAACCCTAAATAGCCCTCTTGTCGAGAAAGACGTGTGCATGAAATAGTTTGTGGAGAAAGAGTTAAAGAAATAATTACAACTAACAAACACAAATTGGTTTGAATCAGGAACTGTGTAGCCACTTAACTCCATTGTGATATGTCTTTCTCTAGACTGGTAACTTTCTCTTGCAGAAATGCAGATATGGCCAGGCTAATTTAGGGCCCAGTACAGGCACTAGTTCTATACAGGGCTGTGGGGTAACTAAAAAGGAGAATTTGTCTCTAATGCTAAATTGCATGGACTTCACAAAAGTATGTAGAAAAAAGAATGTCAGGGTTTTTTTTTTCATCTCAGCCTTGACAATGCTCCTTAAGTATATTTGGTACTAGCAAAGAAAACCAATGGAAAATTTAACTTTCTTTTAATTTGTTTCCCTAAAAAAAGTAAAAAAAGAAATAGCCACAAGGTGGCACTCTGGGGCTTTAGACCCCAGTTTTCTAGCTGGAATACTCAAAACAAGTAGGTTTGGAGACCTTGAAATTGTTTTTTGTTAATTTTAACGTTTTTTGGTATGTGTTTAGAAACAAAAAAAAATGTAGATTCGTTTCCCTCTGTGTATGCGGCTGTGCGGGAAACTTTGAGTGACTTTTTGTCTCCTTCTGAACAATTTAACTATAAAATATGATCTGATCTCTTTATTCAGAGGTATTTTCAGCTCACAAGCAGCTGGACTTTGCATCTAAATTTTAAACAAGGTAAAATTTCTCAATCATCTTGGAGCCTGAAATTCCAAAGACCTTATGAGAAAAACTCTATAAACTAAATGACACACAAACATGGACCATGATAAGGGAGTACTAGAGCTAAACAGGCTTGTATGTGACTACTAAGCACTGGCCTTTCTGTGTCTGTAAGAGAATAAATGATGTTCTGAAGTGCTCTGCTTTCCCTCATCAACTAACTGTTAAGCTGGTAGAGTTTAGACCAATGTTAGCAGTGCAGGGGTCTCAAATTAAAACCAAGATTTCCAGGTCCTTATCGCCCCTATGTGATAAGATGAAAGGGTCTTGCCTATATTTTTTCAGAGCTGAAAAGTTGCCTTTTGTTTAAAGGAATGGACTCTCTCCTGCAATGTACCTCTGTTCTAAGCGAACTGGTGTTAAATGTGTCAGATCTGTTCAGCTTTGACTGGCTGTTATGACAGGGCTTGTGAGCATTTAATTATGATTCTTTTGCTAGAGACAAGGTGATTCTTTGAATCTCAGGAGTTTGGTTGTAGTAGCTCCATTCGCATGCAGTTTTAAATGACAGGAGAAACACACACACACACCCATCCATATTTTATGAACGTTTTTTATGAAACGCTTGCAAGGCTGGGTGAGAGGGGCAATATTAGTTACCAAAAATGTATTTTCATGGTTTACAGAAGTTAAATATTAGGTGTTTGAACCATCTGGTGGAATCTAGGAGTGAAATGCATGTTTGGCGCAGGCACTTAAATACTATGCTGACGGGCACTATAGCAAACCCTTCTATAATAACTGCCATGTAACTCACTGGGAATTTCATTCACTCACATTGAACATGCATATTTGGTCCAAGGTAGAGCTGACAGAATAGTAAATAATTAATTCATTCTATTTACAAACTGTCTCTGAGCAGTTTGATTTTTGTGCATGTATATTTATTATTTGCTGGATACTTTTCTGACTAATCCTTGCTCTGTAGATTGTTTGGGAGCTATTGATTGTTGGCACAGTATTTGAAATTTGAGTTGTGTAGAATGGCTTGATTGGACGTGTAGGGCACACGGCATTATTTCTGTTTCCCGATAAGACAAATGAAACTTGAAATACTTGTGTTTGAGTTTGAAATATTCTCTAATTTGCTTAAAACTTGCTATTCCCATGAACATTCCTGTTAGTAATCTCTAAGACTAGAAACTGGTGATAAATTATCACAAGCAGGGTGGGAACACACCTGAAACAAATTCCAGAAAATACTTTAGAACACTTTTGTGAGGTACTTTGTCCCACTGTAGTCACTGGGTTTTCTGTTTGTTTCTAATTCATATACCTACCATAAGAGTTCTGTAACCCAGCCCACAATTCCCTTTTGGGCTGAAATGCGGCAAGGAACATGTGTAAGTACTGAGCAAGTTTCCAGCAAGCAGTAGGATGAGCAATGAAATGTATTAAAATGTGTGCAAAGCTGGTTTTTGAGTTATGTGACCAAAAGAAAAATGACTGTCACTTTGCTTAATGAGTTCTTGTACAAAACAGAATTGGCAGCTGACTTTGGCAAAAAACCCCAGTTCATCTGCATTAATATACTAATCTCTATATAATATAGATAGGCAGATGGGTAGTAGAACCTATTTCTACTGAGCTGTGGTATAGTTAAACTCCATTGCTATGTGAAGTAAAAAGGAATACATCTTCATGGGAAGTCTGTTACTCTGATTATAGAGAAGTTCCTCTGAGAAACAAGATTTCATGTTGTGGGGTCCACACTGTATTCAACACAGGTACAAGTTTCTATTACTCACCCATTGCTCAAAGGAATTCAAGATCTTTTTTCTTTCTCTCCTCTGTCCATTTTTCCCCTTGAAGAACTTATGTCCCCCGCATGTTCTCAAACTACTACTGAGACTAGGAGCCAATGCTGCCGTTATACCATGTTTCTATTGGGAACATGTCTGTCTCATCTGCTGTTTATTTTTTCGCTGTGTGTGTACAGGCTGACATGAGTGCTCTGTTCGCTGAAACAAATAATTCTTCAGTCCTTGAAAAGGAGGGAGGTGGGGAAGACTCAAAACAGCCCTTAGAACGGTAATAACAGAGATTTTGTAACTTGTTTAAAAATGACAGCGGGGAAAATGAAACGGATGGGTGTCTTGATACATTTATTTTCTGGCATTTTGATCAAGTGTCATGTTGAGGAAGTCAGAATATATGTTTATAGTTAAAACATTGGCTTTAATTGTAAACTTTTTCCTCTCTAAAAAGAAAAGATATATAACACATAAAATATGTTTTTTTTTTAAAATGGGATTTTCCATAGCAGAGATTATTTTTGGGAAAGAACATTTGACATGAGTGGGGAGAAATTGTTTTCTCATAGTTGCTTGGCAAAATACCCCCAGATAATCAAGGATTTTGATTTCAAAGTTATCTAAAAATTGTTTAACCCAGGAAAAGTCATCCTTTTAAAATGTAATAATTATAATGCAGATATTTAATCTGCTTTTAGGAACATTTTTTTCTCTTCTTTTGTGCTCAACAATTCAAACGTTTCAGTTATTGGTTTTGTAACATGCATTACAATATTGTGACAAAGAATTTATTTGTTACTCCTTTCAAGAAGCAAGAGAACTATTCATTGTAAGCCTCATTCAGAAGTCATGGTAATGCTTTAAGTTAACATTCCCTAATAGGCATTTAATTCTGATTTAATAAGACCACTGCATGATAAACAAATATCAATTGATTATTAAACACATTTATTTCAGATTAACAGCAATGCCATAGATACAATAGTCATTAAACATCAGTGAAGGGGCGTTCATTAATAAACTGATTTATTTACCACGGCATAAGTGTCCTGTTCAATCTAAATTAAATATCTATTTGGGAATCTTCATCCTGTAGTATTACCAAAGGCATCTTCATGTTTGAACACTGCACAAAAAGCATTTTTAGTTCAGATTTGCAAGATGCAATCTCAAAAATAATCAATCCATATAAAGGGGCTTTGGATACTGTAGATAACTAATTATCAAGGCAGAGCCTTTGTGCATTTCTGTACTAGATATTCTTTGTTATTCTCTTTCTTCTGAACTTTGATGCTATTTAAAAAATAAATTTAATTACCCTGTGGTTATTTACATTGCATTTATTTTTCCTCTCTAGAATTCCTTTCAAATTTAAAACCTGAAGGTCACTAACATTTTGGAGCATTTTATTATTCATATCTGTTGTAAAATTTCTGGGAAGAAAAATTGTTTTCTTGCATCAGAATTTGAAATAAAGCAATTGCAAAACTCAGTGCATTGGGCCTGATCCTGCATTATTTAATGGGGGGCTTTGCTGAATAAGGACTGCAGGATTGGGATCAACATTTTCCCCTATTAATAGCAGCCATCTAAAAATCTTCCTTTTTTTAAATTACCATGTCTATATAATAGTGCTGGGATGTCTATACATTTTGTAAAGATTTTTTTCCACTCTTTCATACTCTATGGGCCTAGTCTTGCAAATGCGCACACAAAAGTAAAATTACTTGCATGCATAAATGTCAACAGGATTTGGCCAAACGTCCATTTTGATCGATTTGCTTTTTACAAAACCAGACATCTTGTGCAACTGCAGACTTACATAAATAATTTTAAATAAAAGCCCCCACAAATTGTTCTAAAGTGTTGATGATTTTAAAGGTATCTTTCCCTGCTGCGGCAAGATTGTACGTACAATAGCTAGAGACATAGCAGACTTTATAATGAGCAAGTGATTTTCATAATCTAGGTTTATCTAGCCTGGGAAGTATTATCAGAATTGCTGTACTGGATCAGATCATGGGTCAGTAGTCCAATGTCTGCTGCGGTAGCCACTACGAGTTGTTTCAGAGGAAGGTGCAAGAAACCCTGCAAAAGATGGCTATGGAATAACCTGCCCATAGGTGAAGTTTCTTCATAGCCCCTGCTAGGTAGAGGCGGTTTACACCCATAGCATGAGGGTAAATGGGCTAGAAGGATTTAAGATTTTGAAGGGTAATGGAGAACCAACCAGTTTCTGCTTTTTTTGCTGCTCTGTGGCATATGAACAAGGGGCATCACTGGAAATTAGTGTGAACAATTAAAAGAAAATGCTTCTACAAACAGTGTGCAAAGTTTGTAAAATTCACAGCTGCACTGAGGATCAGAGACTCAGTGTGGCTGGGTGTGAACAGGGTCTGGATAACCTAGTGACATTTGTGGTCATGCAGCCTTAAATAAAAGGTAACTTTAATCCTAGTCTTCAAGGTATAAACTCTTCACTATGAAGGCAAGGAAGACATTTCCCCTTTGTACAAATGCTGAATAACTGTTCAGTGGCCAAATCCAGCGACGGAGTAAGCAGGCATTTGAGGACATTGCAGTGGAAATGCTGTGTTTCTGCCGTGCCTGAAGCATTCCACAACACCATGTCAGCAGCAGTGGTTGAAATCTCTGCGAGCCAAAGCAGCTGGGGGATATGTGTGGCATACCCAGCTGCTCTACGCCTACTGTGAATCTGTTGGACCAAAAATCATCTTAGTGGAGGGGTTGATGGGCCTCATCTCTTGACTTTGTCTCTCGTCTATGGCATCAGTAACTGGCTCTGCACTGGGTGCTTGCATGCCCACAGCCTTGCTTTGATTTTGGCCATGTGGATTCCATCCACCAAACCCTGAGTTTTTGTGGGAGCACAACCCTTTAACTTGGAGTTTCTCCCTGGGTCTATTACATGATGAGGCCATGGGATAGAGTTATCTTCCTGCTAAGCAAGTAGTATTGGCTGCTGCCAGAGGCAGCAAATGGGTTTAATGGAGCAATCATCTGCTTTGGGATGGGCCAGATTGTTCTCTCACTTATAACCTATATCACTCCACTAAGCAGAATCTGGTATAATTTTAAAGTATATTTTTTATACAAATGAATGCAGTTTTTAAAGGAAATTATTTCTTTCAGAAGAGCTTTCAAATATTTTGCAAATCATTGACTAAAAGCCTAATGGAGTTTTCTCTAGGGCAAACTGTTTTTCTTGCCCACTCACCTGTGAGAAGCAAACTTTGACAGTGGATTAAAAAAAAAATTAATGACTTTTGGACGGAAAGTTCAACTCTTTCTTGGAGTGTTTCCTCCATTTGGAGGAAATGAGGATTGTGCATGTTTAATCATAAGAGCTGGAAATCACAATAAAAGTATCAGTTAAGAATGAATCTGCAGTTGGTACAATAGGATGGAGAAAACTGTTTCTAACTAACAAACGCAGCCCAATGAAGTCAACGGAAAGACTCCCACTGAGTTTAATTGGCTTTGAATCAGACCCATAAAGGGTTTTACTGTGGTGGGGACAAGAAGCCAGTCTTCTCTCTCCCCACCCACAGTGGCTGCCCATGCTACTTAAATGCAAGATGGCCAGGTTAGTGCTGTCAGAGGGGGACACCTTCATGTGGGATGAGAGAGTGGACAGGACCGTGCGCTCCACCCTATGCCCATTGGCTAGTCCCCAGTGAATGGCTCTGGGGTAAGCAGTCCCTACCTCTTCAGAAAGTGAGTAGTAAATGTCATGGCTGAGCATGTCCTCCAGTCAGCATGCAGTGAGCCTGGGGGAGGGATGGAAAGCTGTAGGGCCTGGTGGAGGGGAGCCATAGCTGGTTTGGAGATGATCCCATATATTTGCTTGCTTATCTGAACCAAGTTCCCAGTCATTTGGTGTTGTTCTTTCTCTAGATTTAGCTGTAGATTTGCTACAGTGAAGCTGGTTTGCTGCAGGCTTTCATACGAGGGGTGGCGTTTTAAGCAGCTCTCGGCGTTAGCTTATTTCTGCGCCGTTGAAGTCAAATCTGTGGGACTTGAGTGGGAGCTAAGACCACTTGGCGCTTTGCTGGATCGGGCCCACAGTGTTTCTCACAAGGTTCTCAGCAGAGTGAAATGTACCAGCCCAAATTGTGTCCTTGGGCATTTGTACATGGCTCCCCTGAGGCCAATGTGAGCTGTGAATGTGAGTCTGTAGGCAGAATTGGACCCACTCTCTGGCTGTGTAAAAGAAAAGGCTTGGGGTTTCTTGTTCAGCTAAAGAGTAGAGAGCTAATCCTTCATTCCTTAATCAGGCAAACCTCTCCCTGAGGTCAGAGAGCCTTGCCTGAGTGAAAAAGTGTAGGGTTGAGCCCTTAACTTTTTTCATGGCTGCTTATATGCTTGTGTATTGACAGTCTGTATCAAACTGCAAGATTTGCACACGGATTCCGAGGGATTTTGAGATTTTGCACACAGATTCCAAGGGGGATTGCACTGAGGCCACCAGGCTCATTGACCTTATTCCCTCAGTCAGATTTGACCTGTAGTCACAGGCTAGGCAGACTACTGCTCTAGGCCAATGGGAGCTGCTGGAAGTGGTGGCCTGGATGTCCCTCGGCCCACGTCACTTCCAGCAGCTCCCACTGGCCTGGAGCAACGAACCGTGGCCACTGGGAGCCGCGATTGGCCGAACCTGCGGACGGGGCAGGTAAACAAACTGGCCCGGCCTGCCAGGGGCTTTCCCTGCACAAGCGGCAGAACAGGTTTGGGAACCACTGCTCTAGATGATCCTTAGTTCTCATACAACTGCTCATTGAGTGGACTCCTTTTCACACAATAAAATGTAATCACAAAGGGAGAAGAGAGGTGATTAACTGAAAATTATGCTGAGACACCCTACCAAACAGACATCTGAGAAATACGGTATCTAGATTTCTTGATTCCTGTTGTATTCACCTTTGGTTTCATTTAACTGAGTCGGAGGGTCACTTTATGGTCGGGGAGTTGGTCAAAAAGGAGTTGAACACAGTGTATCTAAAGTAATAAGTTACGGCAGGCAGTACCTATATGGGTGATTATAACTGGAGTTAGGGTTTTTCCATCAGAAAGGTTTTCTGAGTGAATGCTCCCTTTTTGCAAAATCAAAACATTCTGGCAAAATTGAAAATTTCCCATGGAAAATCAAACTGACGGCTCCCCAGTTCAGCAGCTGTTGGCCACTGAACTTCACAAGAGCGTTCCAGGGGGACACAGTGCCTTCCTGTCTTCCCGTGTCCAGCTGCTAGAGAAGCAGTGGGCTGCATGGGAGATAGAGTGCCAGGGAACTCAGACACTCCCATGGCCTGGCTGCCTCTCGGCTAGCTGGGCTGGTGGGAGAGCTATAGAGCTGGGGTGCCCAGCCTCTGCCAGCCCACCTGGAAGGCTCTTATCAATTTCGTTTTCCAGGTGGGCAGCTGGCAAGCTGAAAAATTCTTCTTTGGTTCTTTCAAAATAGAATTTGGCTGGAAATCCTTTCATGGGAGGTTTGCACTCTTCATCCCAGTTAGGGACAACATTTAAAAAAAAAAAAAAACTTTTAATGGGCAGGGATTTCCATCTTCCAGCCAGCTGTAATTATAACTCACTTTGGGTGGTGTGATAAAGCCCGAGGCCAAAAGTAGAACCTGCGTAGAAGTGTTAGAATTACCTGGAAAATCATTACCTGCTTTCACATTACTGCTCTGAAATGAAATTCTTGCCCAGAAATGGGAAGCCAGTTAGACCCATGCATTTAGCTTGTTATTGACATGGGTGTATTAAGCTGATATCACTACTTGACGGCTCTGTTTTTCTGCATGGAATTGAAATTCGTTTCCCCATATGCTTTCTACATATTTTGTGTTATCGCTTTTAAATCACTCTTCCTTTAATTGGCTCAGGAGAAAGGACTAATTCCTCTGCCTCTAACTTTCTGTTTTGTTTTTTTCCATAAAATGTTTAGGAAAAAAAACTGCCGACTATGTAAACTAGAGATCATTAGAGGTTGTTTTTCTTAAAGAATGGATTCAGCAAAATGTTGTTTTCTCCCAGGCTCTGGGTCTCTATTTAGGGGATTTTAAGCTCTGTTATTTATTTATTTATTTATTTATTCATTAGATAGGCCCACAGTCAAGGGGAACGCGGGGTTATTAATCTTTCCTGTCATCCATTCACAGATGTGAAGTTCACACCACAGCAAATGTGAAGTCAGCAGTACGCAACCACAAGGTGGAAATTTCAAGCGAAACAAGCTTAGAGGAATGGGGGCAGGGAGAGGAGAACGGGAGGGAGAGGGAAAAGAAAGGAGTATTGTGGGGCGGGGGGAAGAAGAAACACGAGGAGAAGGGTGAATGTAAAAGAAGAAACAAACGAATTAAGAGAAAAGAGCAGACGAGAGAAAAGAAAAGATGAATGAAAGTGCAGGAGTGAAATGAGAGATGCCAAGACAGAATATTTAAGATAGAGTGTTAATGTGTTAGTGGTTTATCTGGGTGCTCGGATATCCCAGAGATGTAAAGGGTAATCACTCTCCCAGCATGTATATGCTATTGATATGTTAATATGATTTTCTTCTCCATCTAAAAACAATGAAGTTTTCAAACTGACTGATTAACTAGGTCTGGCAGTTTCTGTGTCTGTACACATTCAGAAGCACACATTATATATAAATATTTATACTACATACACAAGTGTCTGAAAATTCCCATAGAGCAGCGGCCAACATGAAAAGTCCTATTAGTATTGATGTGACATCAGATGGGCATGTTTGTGCTGATCTAGCTCATAGCATTATCAATCCTAATATGGCTTTTTGGGAATACAAAATGTAAAAGGATAACATTCTTAATAGAAACATGGAGCAAACTTGCATTAAACAAACCTGCAGTAATGTCATATGAAGGAATCCCATCTCGAGTTTACTTTTCTATAACATGATCTATCTCTGAACCTCAGAGATGAATGAATTATGTACCTCCTAGGTGTGTTGTGAGACTAACGTATTAGAGCTTCTTGTATAGTAATCAAAACACATGTAATTGGACTGTTAATGCAAAAAAGTATCTGGTAAATTGCTTGCTAAATTACTGTTAATCTCACTTAGAGAGCTGGTCCAATCAGTAGAGAAATGGATTCACTGAATAAACTAAAGTACATTATTTGGTCAGCTCTGGTATGTAGTAACATCCTCACTATATGAGTGGGGAAACATACTGTGACTTGCTGAAGGTTATGTTGTCAGGCATAGAACCTAGGAGTCTTGAATTCCGCTACAAAGCTCTAACCACTACACTCTATTTCCTCCTCGGCAGTGACTCACATGCGAATCTGAACTTGTTTGCACAAATTATGTGATATACACTTTTTTTTCAACAAAAGTATGTGACATTGTCAGATGAGTTATCGTCTCAGCATATAACAAACCCGGATGATATATTCCCTCCGCAATTCGTATGCATGTTCTACAGGCCTTTGAACTACTGCAGAAGTAAAATGACTTAGCTCAGACCTGTATGGGGTGCAAGGAGGAAGAGGGTTCAGGAACCAGGCACAGTCTTGGTGCTTGCACAGTATGCGTGGAAGGGCCAAGGGACTTTAGTGCTGACAGTAGTTCTAGAAACACTATAGGGCACTAGGAATAAGACTAGCGAGGGCAGGTTAATTGCCCTCTTCTGTCCACATCAATCAGCTGAGATAGCCTGGCATTCTGGGGAGCATGCTGTTACTCTCTAAAAGGTTGTAACAGCTCCTGTTGTGTGCACTGCCAGAGACGTTGTGCCTGTGTGAGGCTTAAGCTAGAATCTGGCGGTAGAGTAACTCTCAGAAAACAATCAGCTTGCCTGCAAGCTGGGAAAAATAGTGTTTACAGGCGTCTACATAAATCTTAGTATTTTCACCTGGACCTGACAGCAAAACATCTCTGGGAAGCTTCCCTGAAAGGCTCCTTCCTTCAAGTCTCAGCAGCTTTGAACCATCTACCCAAAGAGGAGTGGAGCTGAATACCAAGCAGTTGCACATGTAGCTAGCCTATTTGCATATGCATATTTAAGCCCTGATTCTGCCCTTACATACGTACGATCGATCAGATGCTTGTGTGGATCCCCATTATAATGCATGGGACTCAGCCTGGTGCAAGGGTCTACGGTGGAGGAATCTCCTTGCAGGAGCAGGGCTGACTGGGTGGAATTTGGATACCTATTGAAGTCTCAGAAGTTTTGTCTGGTATGCACACCATCTTCTTACAGCAGACAGCAAACATTAGATTTAAGGAAATGAGGCCTTCTCCCCAAAATCCTGGTGTGCATTGGATTTTTGGAGCAGCAGGGAGAGGGTCTGCTCTGCTTTCAGAAAGTACTGCACATCTATGCTCTACAAGAGCTTTTCTGGTCTGTAACAAATCTAGGGTCAACTTCTGTATGTTCTCACATACTCGTACTTGCTTTATCGTTAGATAAGTTCATAATATTTCTCATGCTCAGTTAAATAAAGGTAGCCACTAACATAGATGGTACAAACTACCTAGTACTAATTGTTGTCTTGGGTCCTAGCCTTAAAGGGTATGTCTGTATTGCAATAAAAACCCCATGGCACTGAGTCTCAGAGTCTGGTTCAGTTGACTTGGGCGGGACTTGGATTGCGGGGCTAAAAATCACAATGTAGACATTTGGGCTCAGGCTGGAGTCCAGGCTCTGAAACCCTGTGAGATGCGTGGGTCTCAGAACCCAGGCTCCAGCCCCAGCCCGAAAGTCTACACAGCAATTTTTAGTGTACCCAGGCCAGTCAAGTCTTTTATTGCAGTGTAGATGTACTCAAAGTGACCACGTCTATGGTTGCTGAGCTCAGACTGGTAATGCCATAATGCAATAGCTACTCTCTTTCTGATGTATTAACACCAAACTGATTCAGGATTTCTTTCTCCAAAACCATGTGCACAGACAGCCATTCTAGACGTTGTAGTAGGAGACTTGGATAGGTGAGAAAGTGCTGTTTTAATGTCTAAAAAGTCCCCCTATATTTTCCTGTCCAGGGCTCTGGAACCACTGAAAATCCATCTCTGGTTTGACATCAGAATAATCTCATGGTGGAAGTCTCAGTCAATACAATACGGATGTCTGTTCAGAGTGGACATGTTCAGCATCCCTGGCTGATGTAAATCAGCATAGTTGCTTTGACTTCACTGGCACTAGGCTGATTGATACTTGCGGGGGATCTGGCCCAGTTACTTTAATACTGAGTTTCAGTGCATTGCTTTGGAACACAGGACACTACACCCTCTACTCTTTCTTGCCTAGCCTGGTTCTGGAACTCGGAATAAAATGCCAGTTTCATGTGAATTTCTGTCTTTGGTCGCTTGTATGTGACACCAGTGAAATTGGTTTTCTTTTTTCTATCAGAGACAAGACAAACTCCCCCTCCCTTCGTCGAGTTCAAGAGAAAGGAAAAAAGAATAAGATAAAAATATAACTAGAGTTTTCCCTTGGAAGGACCTCCCACTGACTATATCATTATCTGGCTCATGGTGGGTATTGGATTCATGGTCTATAGCAATGAGGTATGTTAGTTTTGAATCTCATTTGGTTTAATAGTAAATCTCTCTTTGCCTGATTTCCCTCCTCCTTCCCCATCTTTTTCGGAGGGGAGTTGTTGCTTTCCCATTTTTCCTTGACGGGATTCGGAAAGCAATCCTCCATTAGCATTTTATTGGGGAACCTCCAACCTCCACTGGAACCTGGATGCACATGTGTGCACACCCACCCACACATACACAGTGCCACTCATCTAATATGTAATCCACTTCCATGTGGTTATACTGTATAGCTGGACACACTTGTAGTGAACTCTGTTCTAATGAATTGTGTCTTGAAGCGGAGTAAAAGTAAGGAATGGATTAAAAAATGCATGCACTTCTGGAGATGCACCTCACGAGTTTCTCCTCTGGGTGAGTGAAGCTTGGCGTGCATGTGCAAATCTGTGTGCGCACACTGGGCCCTATTTTCCTCCAGCAGGGTTTGAGTAACTCCTCTTGAAGCCAATCGGAGCTACACTTGTGTGGGGAGAACTAGGCTCTTTGTCCGTATTATACTCGTAAAAAGGCAAAATGAAAACTGGCTCTTCAATTTGTACGTGCCCAGCGGAAGGTGGCTTTGGGGAGGACCGGGGTTTGTGTATGTTAGATTTCATTGTGATAGCTAGAAAAGAGTGAAATTCCTCTACATAAGGTGGCAAGTTTGATAACTCTTCCTCCCCTCCCCCATCTTGCTGCCATGGGAATGGTGGTAGCCAAACTTCAGCAAAGACAGTCTTTTGAGTTGGTTTATACAGGATGAGGCGCAGAGTTACCTGTTTTGTGTAGATAAGACACATACCTGGGAGGGAAAAGCAGAACTCCAGATTTCCCCCCCCCCCATACTCCTTCTACAGCTTTGGTAGGTTTGGCGAGAGGCCCACAGGTGACTTTCCTGGGTCACTTGCACCTCTTGCCAGTAGCAGATTGCCTTTATGTAGCTTGGGGGGAGGGGATAAGTCTGACTGGAGTTAATGAGATCCCTTGGGCCTTGTTCCTCTTCTCACTTACAATGGTGTAACTCCATGGTTTACTCCTGATTGTGAGAGGTCAGAATCTGGCCCATTGTCACAGTGAAACGCTGCCATTTCTCACTACACAGGGACCATGGTCCTGTAGAAAATCCCATTCTGTGTATCGGAAGGTACTAAGATTACTGCAGGTACCTGAATGTTGACTCTTTAATGGCATCCATGATATAATGGCATATAAGAGGAAAGAAGGTTGCTAGTGCACACTCCATAGTCTCTTGGTGCATCAGTGGGAGTAGGGGGCAAAGGTACCAGGCTCTTCTAGGTGCCTTTGCCTTCATATAAGGCATATTTGTTTCAATCTTAAATGACTATGCACCCCTTAAAATATAATCCAGTGATGCTGGGCAATGGAAAAGCCGAGAGCTATCACTTTGAATTGCAAAGTTTCTGTATCCATAATGCATAAAGAGACCTCTGCTATAACACAAGGATTCAGTCCTCCTGCAGCTCTGGAAAATTGGACAACTTCATAGTCCTTTATGAAAATGCAGTGTATTTTCTTCTCCTTCTCAGTAGTAAATTATGCATTTGAGAGTGACAAACATTAGAAAGCTGCCTTTATTACTAACAAAACTGGGCAGGAGGGGACAGGGAGTCGGCAGAACCCATGACAGAATGTTTAATAACTTTTGTGATTACTATTTCCTAGAGGTGATGTGTATAATATGTATTTCTCCCCTTTCATTTTATGATAACACTTATGCTGGAGATTGTTTCATTTATGCATCTTGAACTTCTTCCTGGGTCAAAGGTTAGCATAGTTTGGAACAAGCACAATAAATGCTTCATGTCTAAGTTGTGAAGCCTTCTGTTTCTTTTAAGGGCAAAATACCACTAGTTTTCTCAGCCCAGCAGTATGACAGTTGACAAGAGAAGTCCCCCATCACCTTGTAATGAATAAATGATGACGCATTTGAAGCTTATAAAACTAATCAGCATTTGAAAATATCACTGTGGGGAGCCATTTTGGTGAAGAGTGGTGATGTCTCTGCAGTGGGATGCCAAAATGAGCAATTTCTTGTATGAGATTCCGGAGAAAATAGTTTGAAATTTTATTTTGGGTAATTTTCTGGCCAGAAAACTTGACTCTTTAGGGAAGTTTCCCTCAAATGGCATCAAAATATGGACACTTAAAAAACTTTTGCGTATCTTGATACAAAATTTGATCTTTGGCTGGATGAAATTTCAAGCTCTGATATTTTAAATCTGAAGTCTTGTGTTTAAAAATGGAATAATTTTTGAGTGAAATGCAATATTTTGTACTCAGCATCAGTTTTCATTGATGGAGAGTGGGGGGAAAAATGAGGAGGGTAGAATAATGGGATGCATGGGCCCTCCAGGGGAATCAGAACAAGGGAATTCTTACTGTTTAATCCAGGAGCCACGTGAATATGTGTAAGGCAGCAAGGCATGCTGGTAAGGAATGCCCAGGAGTATAAGTAGCAGTCTTTCTTCAGAAATGAAAGACCAGGGATGAGGCAAGAGCTGGAGTGAGGCTCTCCAACAAGAGCTTGGAAAAGAGCCTGTGGCCAAGGCTTCCTGAGTCAGGCAGAAGTCCATATTCAATCCTCTGCATCAACGGGGGGAAGTGTAGGGCAGAATTTCCCAGAGGAAAGGACTAGTGACACTGCTTAGCCCAGGGAGGGGAGGGCAAAACTACAAACTGTTGAAGCAGGGATGAAGGTTGAGGCCTGGGATGCAACAAGGATATATTTTATGTCTGGACTCTTGCTTGTGCTAGCGGGTCAAGGCAATAAACAGTGAACCACACTAAAGTATACTTCCCCAAGAGATTGAAGACCACATGCATCTGATGAGCGGTAAGAACTTGCTACAGTGACAAACATTAAGTACAGGCTGTTTTCCATTTATTTTTCCTCAGGCCAATGGGACGTAAGGTTGTTTTAATCAAGTATTGAAGGATTGGGCCCAATTATTTGTGGTGATGAGTGCCTGTGCTGAGGTACTGAGCAACTTCAGCTCCTCACTAGATTTAGTTGGATGGCTTCAATGATGTATGGTCAGAAGCAGAACAATGCATCTGAATTCAGGGCTGAATTTGTAGCTTAAACTGCACTATGATGACCAGATCTGAACACTCTGAACTTTGGGATGGCTCCAGTTTGGACCCAGACTTCAAATGCCCAAGTTTAGGAGAGTCTCACTCTAGGGCTCTACTTCTGCTCATAGATAAGAAGTTCAGATCCAGCGTGTTGACTTGGGCATGCCCAGCTCAGGGGCCTACACAATCTCACCCTTTTTACACCTCTGCTCTCATTCTCCCTACTTTCCTCCCAGTCCTTAGTCTCCTTCCAGTCATGACTTTTGCAGTTTCAGTTGTGCTGCTGCTTATGCTTTGAACAATTTCCAAATTCCTGTTTTCCAAGTGCTTCCCCCTTCAAATCCTGTCTTAACACCTTGTCACAAAAATCCTACCTTCTTCTTTTCACTAATAGTTTTCCCTAAGGCCTCCTTTTACTCTACTATTGTTCCATGCTTTAATTTTGTTTTTTGTCTCCCTTCGACATGCTCCCCTCATCTAATTTACTGTTTAACTCCTTGTTCTAGGAGGTGCTGCCTACATTTTTGGTATTATTTAGAGGGTTTTTAGTGACTGTGTTGGGTAAGGTGGTGCCATGTTTTTCTATGAGAAGTCTTTCTGAGAATTGCCTCTCTTTCAGTATGCTCCGATTAGCTATTGGTTTCACTTGGTACCTAGACATTGGGTTACTGTGAAATGAGGTGGAAAGCAACTTGCATTTGGGGGGCAACTCAGCATTGCTGGCTGTAGAGACCAAGAACTGGCTGAAGCTCTGCGGTGTAAGCCCCAGAAAGCACAGCCAGGGGGCTGACATTCTCTAACTGGCTAAGTGTATCCAGACATGTGCAGCCATTGGTTAGCAGACAGAGTAAGTAACTTAATTTTTGTTGTTACTGTTTTGTCTATCCTGGGTACTAATATGGACCCCCAGAGCAGCTTGTGACACTGTCAGACGAGGTGCCAGCTCTTGTCAAGGCTTTAGGCCTCAGTTGAGCACTGACAAATTCATTGCAGGAAAGCAGTTTCACCTATGTGTTAGTATGGTTAAGATGGATATTGAACTTACAACAATGTGTTTAGTGTTTAGATTTTGTGAAATGCTTGTAAATTGCTGCATGCATTGATCTCACTTATATCTTTATCACATGCCAAAGGTATCATTTAAATTTGATGACTATAAAAAATGTTTGCTCTGAAACTGTGAACCTAGTCAGGAGGGATCATCTTCTAACCATCAAGAAAGCTAATCAATACTAAATGGTCCATTGTGGGCCATCACAATACAAAGACTTTGTTAATTGCCCCTTTACACCCAGAAGTGGTTACGTGCAAGGGGGTTCGTTCCATCAGCTTGATTTCTGGAAGAAGGAAATAAAAATATCTGACAAGAAAATTTTTCTTCTCTTTTTCTGTTTGGACTCTCTCCGGGTTGGAGCTACAAAACAGAAGCAGAGATCCCCCAAGGTCAACCTGGGTTAGCCGCCCTAAAAGATCTTGAGTTGACAGATTACTACAACTGTCACATTTTAAAACCATAAACTGTAACTCTAGTGTATATGCTTTATCCTTGTAATAACTCTTTAATTTCCTTTTCCTAGTTAATAAACCTTTAGTTAGTCGATGGAAAGATTGGTTACAAGCATGGTCTTTGGGGGGTCTAAGGTACAAATTGAGCTGGGGTAAGTGGCTGGTCTCTTGGGACTGGAAGCAACCTGAATATTGTGTGATCTTCGGTGTATAGCAACCAATTCTCAAGATAGACTGGAATGTCCAAGGGGCCAGTCTCTGATGTAAAGTTACTACAGTGCTTTAGGAGTTCACACTTGTTAATGGGTTGATGAAATCTAATTATAGGACATGTGACCAGTTTGGAGTGTCTGCCCTGCTTCTTGACAGTCTATGCCGAGGTTGGCACTCAGTCGTGAACCACTCCAGATAGCATGACACACCTCAAACTTTAATGTATTTATCCTTGCAACACCCCTCTAAGGTAGGGAAGTTCTCTTATCTCTATTTTACAATGGAGATTTGAGGCACCGAGATGAAGAATAACATCAGAGTCATAACTAGGCATTTTAGCATCTGGGGCGAGTAAGCATATTTTCACCCCATACCATTATCATTTTTCTACTCAGCGGTGATGCATGGGGGAGGAGATGCAGGGTCACAAAAACTAGTGGTATTTTGCCCTTAAAAGAAACAGAAGGCTTCACAACTTAGACATGAAGCATTTTTTGTTTGTGCCCCCCCCACACCCAAGCAGGCTGAAGTGAGTCGGGGGTGGAGGTGGCACTCTCTCCCGACTCCTGCCATGATGGCTGGCTTGACTGACCCCTTCTGCATGGGCCTTTGTGTTACCTCGGTTTCTGCCCCATTTTTCTGCCCCTGTGGCTTTGCACCCTGGGCAGCTGCCCTGCTCGCCTCACCCTGGTTACGGTCCTGGGTAATGTGTTCAAAAGCTCCTAAGTGACATAAATGCCTACGTCGTGTTTTGAAAAGGGCCTAAGTGACACTGAAAGTCAATGGGCTCCTCAGTGCATAAATCTCTTTTGAAAATGGGACGCAGGCACAAAACATTAGAAAATGGGATCCCAAGTGGCTTACCCAATGCATCATGGGAAGCCTGTGGTGGAGCATGGACCTGTACCCAGGTCCTTCAACATCTAGGTGACTGCCCTAACTACGGGGCCATCTTTCCTGTCTGGAAGCATCTCCTTAAACTTATCTGCAATTGAGGAGTTGCCAATGGCTGCAGAAGTTCCTTGGCAGCACAGTTTGGAGACTGTTATAAAATGTAAATAGCGTTTTCATCATGAAATATTTTGTATTTTAAAAACTGAGACAGTGTTATTTACTCCCTCCCCTTCCCTCCCACTCTCCCCCCAGCAGATGGGACGTGGATCATTTTAATTAGATTTTATTGGACTGTTATATGGCCCATAATTGTGATCATTACTCATTTTCACTGCGGTTCAGACAGATTCTCTATTTAGACATGATGATATTTTGATGAGACAAGTCCCATGTAACTTGTTATGTTAGGGGCCAGTAGCCAAAGCAGTGGAATTAGGTGCTTTCATAGCATTAATTTTGATAGCATTAAAAAGAATTGGAATAGATTAATAAAGATGTAATGGGCAATTTGTGTTTCTCTGTGCCCAAGCTGTGGGTGCTGCAGGCAAAGTGTCTCTTTGGCCTACTTACTCAACAACAGGTCATGCTGAAAATTCAGGAAACAAACTCTGCAATCACTGAAATCCCGAATAGCAGGTATGGGAAGTATAGCACTGAGGGCTAGCGCTCTGCCAGTTCATCATCTGTGTGGCGGATTCAAATAGTGGGGCAGAGTCATAGTTTAAGGCCAGAAGGAATCATTAGATCATCTAAATTTCACTCAGTTATGCCGTCAGTGCTTGTACCCCCAGTTGCAAGTATTGAGCCCGGTAACTTGTGCTTGACTAAAGCATAACTTTTGTGTTCACTATCCTTAGCTGGTGGAAACGAGTGTAGCCGCACCGAAGTCAATGCAGCCGTGCTAATTCATGCCAGCTCAGTGCCTGGCCCATTGCACTTTGGTCTCATTCCAGTCTCTATTAGCCACTTATTCGCATATGTTCTGACAATGATTCACACCTGCTGCTAAGAGGTTAGGGCTGGAGACTGAAGAAATCTGAAACTGTCTATGTGAATCTGACAAGTTGTAACTATTCTCTCCTTTTTGTCTCATGGGGACACTTGGGCAGGTCACTGAGGCATTCCTTTCCTTTCCTAGACTGAGCCCCTTCTGAAGAGCAGAGGGTATTGTAGGTCACAAGTAGTGCTGAATATGTTGGTATCCCTACAGAATGTCTTCCACATCCATCCCTGCTGTTAAGCTCTGGTCTAGTCCCTTCTTTTGGTTTAACTACTGCAGCCTCCTCCTATATATGGCTTCCGTGATTTTCACCATTTAAGTCTATCCAACACACAAAAGCATAAATTGTATGTCTCCCTCCATAGCTCCAACCAGATCAGTCCCTCCTAAATCCCAGTGCTTAATTTCCTCCTTCTGCTTCACACACAAATTCTCAATCTTCATTTTCAAAGTGCCATACAGTCCCCTTCTTGCTTAAATCTTGCTCCTTGTCTCTTCCCCCTTGTATCCGCTCAGGCCCTAGGCTTTGGCAACCTGGCACAGCTTGTTGCTCTCATGATCACCTTCTGTCCCTCCATCCCCTGGACCTGGTAGCCCTGTCTAGAGCCTGTGTGCCATGCAACTTCACTCTAACTTCCCCTTCACGTCTTTGGTTGTTTTCCTAACACTCCATGCAGCTACTTCTGCCTTCTAGCCTGACCTTGTTCCTTCAAACCCTCACTAAAATACTCCAGCATATTTTTTTTTTTAAAAAGCAAAACTTTTCTTACCAGCCACTATGTCCTTGTTTGTGTCACTGAAACTTTGGCACCTAACAAAAATGTAAATTAGAACTTGGTCAAATATTCATTGTGAAATATTAGTTAGTAAGTTAGCCCTCTTCTCTCTTTGGGCATGAAAACGATCTGATTTCTCTGCACGGATTCATTATTTCTGTGTTTTGGTAGAGTTTTCATCTGGAGGTCATTCACAAATGGTTACCTTCGAAAATGCCATTTGTCACTTGGATTATGTTGTCAGACATCAAATTCACATGGCACTTCTTTCTGCTCCCTGGCTGGATGCGTGAAACATTCTCAGCAGGAGAATAACTAGCCACAAACGTCTGGTATGAATTCTTCATACAAATAATTTACATTAAAATGAGTGAAACCTCAGGCTTCATTTTCTCTCAGTCATGGGTATAATTGCAAGCGATGATAATCACCACCCCACAAATCTGGTCTTCTTCCTTGTGAACACATTCATGAAGGAGGTTTTAGTATGATTCAGCCAGCTCTAATACCTTCCTGTACCCCTTTTCTTTTGCAGATCCCCCCTATGATTGACATACTCTTGCACTTTTTCTAGCTTACATTTAGGGTTGCCATCTTTGGTTGGACGAATTCCTGGAGATTTCATCACATGACCTAATCTGTAATTAAAGATTAATCTTTAATTCCTGGAGACTCCAGGACAATCCTAGAGGGTTGACAGCCCTACTTACTTTGTGTGTAGAATGCCAGGGATGCTGATGGCACCATAGAAATAATATGTAATCTTGCTTTGTTTGTGTGAGCTGGTCCATTTTTTGCTAAGGTCCCGCTGGGTGCCCCTGTGCTCATAGGGAGTCTCACGAAAAGTCACTGGGATTTTCCTTCATAGCTCTCATTCCATGATCCAAGACTGATTTTACATTGCCCTGGGCAAGGGTAAAATTACCATTGTATAATTAGGAGGGCAGGAAGCAAAGGTGGAAGTCCTGTTGAGGAGATCAGCAACAAGAAAAGTCCTACTCTGAAAAGGAAAGAGAATAGGATATGGAAATGGCTGGCAGGGTTCAGCCTACCACAGACGTGGTCCCAGATCTTAATTACCGGCATAGGCAACCATGGCGATAGTAGGAGGGGGGTGGATCTTGTCTGTGCTTTCCATCTGTTGTCTGCTGAGACAGGAAAGTTCCAAGCCAGGTGTAGCTGCTAACAACAGAGCAATGCTCAGCAAGTTAAGTTTAATTAAAGGGCTAATTATTCCCACTCCGGAATGGACCTATCACTTTACCTGTATTCATATTCTGAATCTCTTCCTCTGGTGTATATGCTGTATACACTTATCTTCTATTGTTGCTGTAATGTTTTATTTTTCTTAAGCAACGGATGAGTTTTTGATGTTCGTGAAAAGTGAGAGCTAAGAGAATTAGCTAGAGCCAAGTCTAGGAGGATGATTTTCACTATTCTGGCATTTCCCAACAGAGATTCTCATAGCACTTTACCTTAGCCTTCCAGCCCCCAGCAGACTAGGTGTTTCCACTTCAATGATATGGCAGTAACTGAGCATTAGACAGAGATTCACATAGTGACTCAATAGCAGAACTGGGACTAGAACTCAGGCATCATGACTCCCAGCCCCCTGGCCTAATCATTAGATCACTAAACAAAACTCTTTTTTCTTAGCTACACCATTGTAAATCCAGAGGAACCCCATTGACTTCTATGGAGCTGCTGGATTTGCTCCAGCATAAACTGTAGAATGTGGCCCACTGCCTCCTTGGCACTGGCATTTCTCATACACAGCTCTGTCAATGCAACTTCATGCTGCATTTGTTAGTTTCCTAAAGGCTGGTGTAACCTTTGCTTACTCCGTGTGGCTTGGAATCTTCTAAGTGGCCCCATGTGTTTTGTGATGTGAATATATGTAACAGCGACAGGGTCTGTTGTCGGTGGTTGGGATCGAACCGGGGACCTCTGGAGCTTAGTGCATGAGCCTCTACTGCATGAGCTAAAAGCCGTATGCTTGTTAGCTAAGGCTGAACATGCTATATTTCCTATTAGAATTTTTCTGTCCCCTAATCTGCTCCTTTTCCCCAGTCTCTCCTAACTGGGACATGAACCCATAAAGTTGAACTTCTGAACTTTGAACTGTTGAAGCCACAATGCTAGAAGGTGTTTGAATTAGACAAAACGAGTGAACCCGCCAGTAGTTGTGACAATGGTATCTATTGTGAGTAGACTGAGAGCCAAGTGCTTGGAAGATCCTTGGGTGAAAGATGCCGTAGAGAGGCTGAGTGGTGCTGTCGTCGTCCACAAATTAAGAAAAATGACTCTTGTGCAAATGCTATACCCTTAATGTTTTTGTTTTAAAACAGGGAGTACACTATCTTATGGGTGCAGTTTGTCCTTTGGAATTCAAGGTACTAGTTTGTGACTGGAAGCCAGGTACATGGATGGCTAAAGAACATCAAATGAGAGTGCTCCTGGTATACAAGTTTCAGCCAAGAATACTTTTTACAGCTATGTTATGAACCCAAAGAAACCATATAACCTATGTTTGTAATCAAAACAACCTGCCACAACTCAGATTACTCAATACTCATTGAGTTACAGGTCAAGAATGGCTTGCTGAAATTATTTGGTGAATAATTTCTAATAGCTAATCCACTCAATAAAAATATAAGATGCTCATGAACAGAAAGAGGTAAATTTGGTGAATAAATGGTTCACACTAGCAATTGTTCACCGAGTTCTGGCTGTGGCTATGACAACCCGAGCTCTTGTTTACTTAATCTGAATATTTGACCTTTACACTTTTTGGAAATGGTATTTTTCCTCTTAATTATGTTGAAGGGACACTTCCGTTTTAGTGCTCTGATGGACATGTCTATAAATAGCTATTGCTTGTACCAGAACTTAACACTGAAGCCTTCAGCGAAGTCAGCATTGCTAGGATTTTCTAAGCCTGAGTTAGAAACCACGTGGAGTTTAATCATTAATCACCAGTCCTTTAATTAACAGCTCTGAGCTTTGAACAAAAGGTGCTTGCTGCAAGGCTGCCAAGGGGCCCTGAACTCTTCATTGTGTCTTCATGCTGAGGACCCAGTGGCCTTCAGAAAAGAGGCTGATGGAGCAAGCTACTCCTCCTGTCGAGGGTCACCCTTCGAAGGAAGAGCAGATGTTCATGGCTTCATCTTCCTTCTCTCGCCTGCCCTGTTGGCTAACTGCAGTTTTGAGCTGACTCAACCCAGATAGGCTGCCAGGTCTCTGAAGTAGGCAACCCGCAGTAGCAGTGCCATTCACAGAAGAGGCCTGGTTTGCTGCCAAATGGAATCCAGGTTGTCTGAAGTCTTGTTGCCTCCATCAGGCCAGGTGAGTTTGAATGGAAGAAGGGGGAAAGCTGCTGCAGGCTTGGCAAATTGTACACGGGGATGCTCAAAATGGAGCACGAGGAAGTGGAAGAAAACACTGCTATATGACTTGGCCAATATTTTTCTGCATTCCCTTTGCTGTGGTTGAAGATATTTATGTTTTAATATGGGCTTCTTCCCTTCATAGTCTGGCTTTCCTCTGAGCCTGCAGTAAAATCTGGAGGCCTGATCCTCAACTTATATAAATTGGCATAGCTGTATTGGAGTTAATGGAACCACACTGGTTTACACCAGCTGAAGCTCTAGCCGTAGCCTGGTGTTTTGGATATCCTATTCTGTTACTCTGATTACGATGTTAATTTAGGATAATGACTTCACAGTGTGTTAAAATAAGCCTCGGGGATGGGTAATGAAGGAACACAACTGGGTTCAAATAAACAATTTGGGTAATTACCAGGCAGGGTGAGAAAAGTGAATTTTAAAAAAATGAGGAGACTAAATGGATTGTTTAGGTATGATACACTTGGAGTTTTTTGCAACAGAGGGTCCTGTGGCACCTTTGAGACTAACAGAAGTATTGGGAGCATAAGCTTTCGTGGGTAAGAACCTCACTTCTTCAGATGCAAGAAGTGTACTTGCATCTGAAGAAGTGAGGTTCTTACCCACGAAAGCTTATGCTCCCAATACTTCTGTTAGTCTCAAAGGTGCCACAGGACCCTCTGTTGCAAAAAACTCCAAGTGTATCATACCTAAACAATCCATTTAGTCTCCTCATTTTTTTAAAATTCACTTTTCTCACCCTGCCTGGTAATTACCCAAATTGTTTATTTGAACCCAGTTGTGTTCCTTCATTACCCATCCCCGAGGCTTATTTNTCCCTGATTGAACTAACCTCGTTATCTCCACACTGATTTATACCTGCCTCTGGAGATTTCCACTACTTGCATCTGAAGAAGTGAGGTTCTTACCCACGAAAGCTTATGCTCCCAATACTTCTGTTAGTCTCAAAGGTGCCACAGGACCCTCTGTTGCTTTTTACAGATTCAGACTAACACGGCTACCCCTCTGATACTTGGAGTTTTTTCATTATCACCAGAAACCCTCCTGAGGAGCAAAACACTTGAGACTAAAGCTTGACTAGTAGCTGCTTTGGCAACATGTTCATGGAGCAACAGAGAGTGTGCGAGTCTGTGTCATGCACTGGGCTGATGCCAGTGCACTGCTGCCCTCTCTCGGAGAGATTGACATTTGCTATAGGTGTGTGAACCGGCTCTCGCACTATACCAAAGAAGATAATCTGTCTTCTCTTACTACCTGTCAATGCAACAGAGAATGCACACTTGGTGATAGAGGCCTGGGGAACAGACACCTTCCCAAGCCTGGTTTATCTCTACAGAAGAAATCTAGTGCTGAGGATTGTTCCAAGTGGTGTCTCGCTATGCATAGTTAAGTTAGGGTGAGCTTATAAAATCCCCACAGTGATGTGCAAACTGGTTACTCTTTCTTAAATTCCTCCAATCATTGAAGACTGGGGGAGTACAAGTGTTCTGCACATCTTGGGATTGGAGCAATGTACTCAGCATGTTTGCAGGGTATTTTGTTCATGCAACAGAGAACAAACAAATGTAAAATGCTGAGGGGCCTGAAGCAAAACCTTAGATCCACATCCCCATAATCTTAAATTTAGCAGTGTGTGTGTGTTGGGGGGCAGGTGTTTCAGAATCCAGACCCAAATCCTAATTTCACATGATGCTGCTCTCGCTCTAATGGAATGAACCAAAACTCTGAACCTGCAAATTTGGGGGTTTGGAAGGCTTTTAAGATCTGGTTCCAAAGTTTGTGGCTCAGGACTATATCTAATAAAATATGCTGCCTTTCTCTATAGAAGATAAGTAGCTGGGTGGGAGGGGGCAGATGAGACTTTTGCAAGAAAATGAATGGGATCTTTAAAGGGAAGGGCTGATACCACACAGCTGTTGAACCCCTTCAGTAGCCTTGACTTCTGAACAATAGGAGTTGTCATGCTCTGGTAGAACATGGATCATTTACCAGTTCAGTATCCGGTCTCCCACAATAGGCTTGTTCCTGATGCATCAAAGATAGGAGAAACACCCAATACATTATAAAGCTGTATCCTTCTCTCTCCCAGCATGATGTTAGTTTTTTCCCTTGCAATCCATTCTTCAACATTAGCTGGAAATTGCCAGAGGGGCTGAGTTCTAGAATGTGGGGTATTGTAGCCCATACTGCCTCACTGGCTGGTGGTACTAGGCACTGAAATGGGTAAGAAGGCACAGAGTCCTGAATAAAGCCAGGTAGATGCACAGATAGAGCCCAAGGATGAAATACATTGTTTGTTGTAGCATCACTGAACAGCACACACAGGTTTTTCTGTGCCAAGAGGGATTTTACGAGGACACTGCTAAATGGAGGCAGTAAATTTAACTTTAAAGGGCTATGAATTGAAACTTTTGGCTAAAAATGGAAATCCCGTTACTCATTACTGAGCCCTTTTAACTTCACTTGGAACAGGACAGTATCTTTTACCTCTAAGGCCATTGGAAACTGGAGGTTTAGATGTGTCACTTGTTGCTTGGCTACATGCGGTGGTGATGTACTAAGGTAGTGGGGGCCTAGCAGGACGGTAGCTGAACCCTGCAGTTTATCTTTCAAGGTGAGTGCGGGCAGTCAGGGTTATTTATCCCGGGGTGGAACGCGAGTCTGCAGCGTGGCCACAAATCCGGTGGGAACTGGGGCTTGTTGAAGTCCATTTCCACCTAGAGAATGTGCCCAAGCTGCAAACTCCAGATCCAGAGTAACACATTCGAAGCACCAAAGTGACTTAGGCGGCTGAGTCCCCGTTTCACTTAGGAGACAGAAGCCTATGTTGTGCTGTCTTCACTGCGATTGTTACCTGTGCTAGTTGGACTCAAGCTAAATCGGGTGGGCTAACCTGTGCACAGCTTTTGCTATGTAGACATACCTCTGTTCTTAATTCATCTCTGCTCTGGATGCCAACATTTCAACCTAGCTTTTTCATAAATGAAAAGGATTTACTGTCTCCCTGGGCCCTTGAGGAGGATATTTATCTTCCTCACAGAACCATGTGATTTGGCAACATTAGCAGTCTCTGTCCAGCAGAAGTAAACAGCTGGAATAACAGAACAGGGGGTTCTGCGGGTCAGGAGTCGGGAGTGAAGAACTATGACTGGAATATCAGTGGTCATTGCAGGTCAGGGTTGGGGACACTGGCTGAGCTGTCTGTGAGATTGTCAGGGCTGGAACTGTAGAGGATGCTGACGATCAGGAATGAGGCGCATTGGATTGGTAACAGTGGCAGAAAAGTAGAAAATACTCAATGGTGGTGAAAACCCAGGCATATTGCAGGTTATTAACCCCTCACATTCACAAGCACCTAATTCACCAACACCAAAATTAAAATTGTGGTGGGGGGAAGCCCTTTGTTCACAATCATCCAGTAGAAGAAGCTGAACATTTCCCGTGCATGAGTGAATAGGAGGCTAATAGAAGTTGATATTCCCATGTAAGTTTAAAGGGAGAGAAGAACAAAAAATCCCCCAGATATTTCTTCCTTGCTTGCTTTTTCCATCTTATTTCTTTTCCCTCCATGTCAACACCAAACAAGACAGGACTAAAATTAATGGGGAAAGCAGCAATTAGCAAATTAGGTTAGCGGCGTGTTGCAGTGTGCCATGGCTGCCAGGTGTGAGGGGCTCTGGCAGTATATTTATTAGCGGCTGTCAGAAAAGTGACACTTTGATGAATGAAGCTGGGTAATCAGCACCCTCCGACAGTGAGCACTGCGAGGCCTCAACATGCTAAACTGCAAAATCAAACCTTTTTTTAACCCCCTGTACAAAAATAAAATAACAAAAAAAAACCTACAAGAAAAACATGTTTTTTTCCATCAGGAATTAGTGATAACTGGGGGGGAAGGCAGGGAAGGATGGAGGAAAGGCAATTTGCTCCGGAAATGTGGGCAGGTTCTGGAGTTCTTCTGTCCTTGGGAGATGGGACTTAGGTTAAAATTGTAGACAGTTTAAAAATATGTGGGCCAGGTCTTTGGTATAAATTGCCATAGGTCCATTGAAGCGAATGGGAATGTTTATTTTGATGGTGGGCTGCACCCATGTGAAATACCAAGCCACCAATGCATGACATCTGGGAGCTGACATTAAATGCTTAATCCAAAAGAAGAGATAATTAAATGACAAATAAATAAATAAATATGAGAAATGTCTGACTCTTAAGTTTTTGCCAGTGGTGGTACCATATTGTGATTTGATTCTTCTCTGTAATGTTGACGTTGAAAGATTCCTTCCTGTTAAATGTTTGATTTATTTCCAACTGGAATTAATTAGTGGTCATTTAGGAACATCATTGTGCCACACACCACAGACCTTCAGAACTTTGAACTGAATGCAGGGACGGAAATCTAATTCTCCAGTGTAAATTAATATGTAAATATACAGTAGTCTAAACTGTCATTTAATGTTGGTTAAAGGAAGCTTTTTTTTAAAATGCTGTTGATAATTAAGTTCATAGGGAGACAAATCCAACTTAGCTGTACTAAATGTTCTTGGAGGGTAATGTATGAATGACACTTGTAGCATCCAGGTAACAGACCACTCTGTCCAAAAAAAAAAAAAAAAGATGTATGAGAGCATGTGTCATTTCTCCAAGTTCTCTGACCTTGAGTCCTATACTGGAGATTAGCATCTTGCCCAAAGCTAGTTAATAATTGTTAACGGTTCTGAACAGAGCAGGTTGAAAATTCCAAGTTCAGTGGAAAAACTGGGTCCGTTTTTTCAGTAGACCTGGTTAATATTTTTCAAATGCAAACAGGATCTAGTTTTTATTTACTTTCACAAATTTTCACCCATTTTCCTAGTTTGAAGTGAAACTTCCTGATCTAGCTGGAGTCACTGGTCAAAGTTTGCAGCTGCTCCATTGTTAAGGCACTAGAGGCAAAACTGAAATTGCTCTTTCACACTTTAATGACTTAAATTACTGACCCAGAATAAGAAATTAATCAAAAGATGACTGAATTCTTAATGTAATTTTTAAAGACAAATATTAACTGACTTTATCAGAGGAAATGTCTTATAATACACTCTCTCCCTGAAATGTCATTCTATTTTGTTTAAGCTAAATAATCCATCTTCACAAACTCCAAACTTCATAAGCATACATTCTTAAACATAAACTATATCTCCATTTTAAGAATTAAACATATAGTTTTTCACTTTACTCGATATAACTCAGGGAACATCTACACTTTGAGCTGGAGTTGTAATTTCCAGGTGGAGTTAGACATACTAGCACTATCTCTGATAGAGCTAGTGTGCTAAAAATAGAAGCGTAGCTTCCGCAGTGCAAGGGCTAGTAGCGATGGGAAGAGCTAACTGCCCAAGTACTCATGCTGCTGTGGTTACACTTCTGCTTCTTGTGCATGTGCTCAGTCAGAACTAGCATGGCTATATTTGCGTGAGCTGGAAATCACACCTCGGCGCAACTGCTTTTAGTATTAATGGGCTAAAGCCCCACACATCAAGCAAAAAATCTACTCCTGGTAACTGTGTACCTGCTGTCCCTTGGAATCTTTATGGGAATGGTGCATCTCAAGAGATCCTTTAAATGATGCAACATGTCAGGATAAATAATGGGATAAAGTTAGACACAGATCCAGAGAAGTTGAGTCGGTGCCAGCATTACTGCATGAAGAAATCAGCTTATAGTGATACCAACCTTTATCCTCCTGGTCATGGCCTACTCCACTCCTGAAAGGTGCCATCTTCTGAGTAGTACATCACCGCTGTCTCAGCTTGATGATGTATGATGCCCATACATCCTTACAGCGGGAGTGCACTGTGATGATGTATTGGCGTAATACATCATGGACAGAGTTCACCCAGGTGATGTATTAGTGCCCTGAGAATGTATTACTCAAATGGTGGTATTGTTCAGGGATAAAACCAAGCCAAGGAGTGGAGTCAATTTAATTACAGTGCAAACGATAGTCCGGCGCCAGGAGGCACTTTGGCACCAAAATGCTGGCATCCTGTGGAAATATGAGTCGTGGTTCTCTGTGCCATTGAGTTACATCACAATGTACCATGAGAAGTGCCATAATTAAAAAAAAGTCATTTTTCAGAGAGGAAAACATAGGAGGACAACTTAGAGCTGTGGATAAAGCAGAAGCCCAGTGTGCAGAAAAGCACTTCAGTGGACAGTCCAGAGGGCTAAGGTATAAACAGGTAGTTTCTAGCTATCCACTAATTCTGTTCATATGTGGGCACTAGCTCAGCATTTTGGGGAGGGGAATGTTTCTGTGTGTGTGGGTTGGGGTTGTGTTCTCTTTCTCTGTCAGTAAAGCTACGAATTGCTTTGCTTAATGATGAAACACTTAAAGAATGAAACATCCCATTTGACGTAACTACTCTTCTTGCCCGCCAGTGCTAGAGATGGGCCTGGAGCCAAACCTGACATACACATACACTCCCCCCAGCTCCTGAGTTATTCAGATCAGGATTCGGTCCCATCACTAGGATATAATGCCTTTTCCCATTGCCCCTTTCAGTGTCTGCACAAAGAGTGAAATTCTGGTCTTATCAGAGTCAATGGCAAAACTCCCATTGACATCGATAGGGCCAGTATTTCACCCAAGTGCTTTGATAACACATTTAGACCTGTGATCAAACAATCTCTTGGGCATCCTCCCATAGAGAGTTGATCAACAAACAGGAAACATTTTGACCATTAAAAAAATCCTCTCTTCATCAATATGAAATTTCAAAATGATCAAAGTCCCGCTTCATAGGTGATCCAAAAACAGGAAAAAGGAGTTCACAAACATGTTGGTGTATATCTTTCCCTGTTAGAAATTATTTCTAAAATCAACAAAAAATGTCAATGACGTTTCAACCAGCTCTACTTGAATGTAAGGTTTTGGTAAGATATGCCCAGTAATTTTTTGATGTCCGTCCTTCAGATAAATAAGGAAAACAATTTGCATCTATATGCTCTTTCTGGGCAGCCAGATCATACATCAAGCCAAGTGAGGTCTTTATTTTTCCATGGCATTCTTTGGCTGCAATGGTTCTCTAGAAAGTCTATGTATAGATTTTACTTTGCTTTGGAAAGTGAACACACCAATCATGATAATGCTTC
Organism: Trachemys scripta elegans; assembly: GCF_013100865.1. Lineage (NCBI taxonomy): Eukaryota > Metazoa > Chordata > Testudines > Emydidae > Trachemys > Trachemys scripta. Next base: position 22,312,565 of record NC_048309.1, on the reverse strand, counting down.
CAATTTAGCATGCTCCTCCGAAGACTTGTACCTTATGTTGTTCTGACTTTCACCCAAGAACTGCCTTTTGGACCTGCTAGAAAATCTTGATCCCACTGCAGTCCAATGGGAGTTTTGTTACTGTCTTCAGCGCAGCCAGATTTCGCCTAATATCCCTACCCCAGGGGCTTTTGATCAGTGGTTAGTTGCGATAGTTGGTACTATTTTTTTAAAAAGTGAAATGTTTATATTGATTCAAAGCCAACTAGGTGGCAATAATAATTTGTTGTTACAGGGTGTTCGGTTTATAGATCTAAGCATTTTACAAAAAAAGAAATAAATTGTCTTACAGATGGGATGATTGGGGTGCAAAGACATCAAGTGACTTGGCCAAGATCACACACAGACAGCAGGTTGGCACCAGGGCAAGGAAAAGAATCTGAATCTTCTAACTCCCACATAACTATTCAATGCATCTACATGATCTTATTACTCTATCCCTATTTCTCTCCTATTTTTTTCCCTTAGGGCATGCCAACGGGTCCATTTACTGCACAGCAAACTGGGGTGGAAATATACAGCAATGCAATGTGCGATACAGTGTCTGTGTGGACCCTACTACTGCACGCTATACATTCCATAGAATGTGTGGACATACTGCTGATTCAAACTGCAGTGCCTCAGAGTGCACTAGGACAATCTCAGTGCGCATCACCTAGTGTGTGGCATGTTGGGGTGCTGTAGATAATTCCCCCACTCCCAGCTTGCTGCTCAGTAAGTGTATGTGTAGACATGCCCTTACTCATTTGTTGTATTGTTTCATTGCACGTATTTACCTAGAAATAACCACATATGCTAGGGTGCATATGTGGGAGGGATAGGCTGCTGTAGATGAGTTCAGGGTAAATCCCAAGGCACTTGGGCTGTTTGCATATCGGGATTCTGCTTTTATGACCCTGAGCATTCCACCTCCTACTTCCCCAGCACTGGCAGCACACAGATTGGCACACGTGCTGTGCTGTCTTTGGCCGCTGCATTCGTTTAAGTCGGCGCTGTGGCTTAAAACATGCAGGGGGGGAGTAGCGATGCACAGAGCAGCAGTGACTTAGGCTGCCTTTTGCAACTCATCAGTGTGATGTCTTTTGGAGGGGAATGTGCACAGTTCAGTGTGTTCCCTAAGGACACACCCCTGCACACACACCACCAAATATATTGATGGCTGTGCAGTGGTGGAAGTGGCTTTTCCCTGATGCCATCTTCTGTGACTTAGTCCTTCTCCACACTGCTCATCAGAGGAGCATATGGCTCAAAGCGATCAGTATGCTCTCGTGATAGCTGTTGTAATTGATTCTATAAATAGGGTTTCCTCTTGCCCAAGTCTTTGCCAGCTCAGCTGTTTTTATTTTTAACAGGAAGCCAGGTTGGTGCTTAGCAGAAATAATTTTTTTTCAAAAAATTCTTTATTAAACATAAAAAGATGCTGCATCTGACTAAAAGGGAAGGTGCCCCTTGGCTATTTTTAAAGCTTCCAAAAATAGTCTCAAGTCACAGACAAAGCTCATGTAGCCAGGAGAGCTGTAGGAAGCATGGTAGTATGGAAAAGATTATGTCAGCTAGTGCCATCGGCTGGCTTCTTTTGGGAGGGAGACCAGGAGAACGTGTGGCACAAAGACAAGGAAGGGGAACAAATTGGGGATTGTTCTATCTAATGCCATTGAGTGAAGCAGTAATGAGCAAAAGGAATACTTAACTTGAGAACACTAGAGGGACATCAAGGATGGAATCAGGAGTAGAATCACAAGATAGTGAGAGATTTGCCACTGCTTGCATTAAACGTTCAGTAACATTAGACAGATTTTTTTTATCTTGCTTCAATCAATGAAAATACAGTTGTGGACATCTCACTCAACTTTACATGTAAACGTTTGCTATTTCATTTCAGGGGGCTTTTCCCCCCTCAGGTTTAATTTTTCAGGGCGATTTGACAAAATGGCTCTTGTCACTTCATCTTTGATTCCACTTTTTGCTTGGAATGAGTCCCCTTTACTCAAAATTTGCACTTTTACCAAAACACAGATCCATTTGCAAACAAAATATACTGAAAAATGGTGAATTTTTCAGGAAAATGGGGCCAGTGTTCAAGCTCATGCTCAAATCTGTTTTTTTTTTAAAACCAACCCTTGCCTTTCAGCAGTTCTGCTAGCCTGCATCTTTCTTGCACTTTTGACTGGGATTCCCTTTGTGTGAGAGGGTGCTAGCAAGTGGCTAAGAAATCCAGGAGGAAGGATGGTTTTGTGGGTAAGGTGATGGACTGGGATTCAAGAGCAACGTTCAATTCCTGACTCTGCCACAAACTTCCCGAGTGGCCTTGGGCAAATCAATTTACCTCTCTGTGCCTCAGTTCCCCATCTGTAAAACGGGGATACTTCCTTTCTCCCCATTTTTTGCCTCGTATCTATTTAGATAGATAGCTCTTCAGGGCGGGGACTGTTTTCTTTGTACAGTGCTGAGCACAATGGCGTCTGGAGTACACCACTACATAACCATTTTATATTACAACAACCCCTGCAGTCACTTCTGTAATCCAGATAATAAAAACACTGGAGATGGACTTAAACTACTTCAAATGTTGGTGCTTTAGATAAAATTTAATGTGAATCTTACCAGTTTTTTGGTGGTCCCTCTCTGCTCATTTCAGTAAACATGCTCTAATGAATGTCAGGACAAGTGATGGATTAACACAGGTGTAACCATGAAGTCCTTTATAGGGTTAAGTAATGCTGCTTGAGTATATTACACGGCACCCTCCTTCCAGTTGGGTGCATTGTTGTCATGCACCATGGCCTTTGTTCTTGACCACTAGAGAAGGTGGTGCAGAATCTCTTGGTTCCTCTGCAGTCATTAGGTTGTGTATACACGAACCTGGAAAAAAACGTACGAGAGTAAGATTGAGAGTCCATGTTTTCTGGCTTGATTGCATTTTTTTACTAAAGTAGAGAGGAGGTTACAGTTTGGCAGGTGCATATGAAATGCCAAAAGCCCTGAAGGCCCTGGGTTTGTTTTTTCAGCTGACGTTAGGAAGGGACTGGCTGGACTCAATGGACACCACAAGGTACTTGGGTTTATGGATGAAGCCATGCAGATGGAGATCAAAGGTTGTGAACAGCTGCTGTGGCACGCAGTGGGAGCTGAGAGAGGTCGGGCACTGGAAATTAATTTCTTGGATGGTTAGAGCCAAGGTTTAATAGCAGACTTGGAAAGTATAGTGATTGAGTTGACTGCTAACAGAACCTACAGTTCAGGTCAAGTAAAAGGAAGGAGCTAAGGGTTTTTGTGTATCAGTTGCAAGAGACAGTCTAATGGCTTAACAATATGCAGCCTCAACAAGACACATTATAGCTGCAGCTTCTAGTGAGCTATTTGCTGCTGTGCTGGGGTAGGAGGTAGAGACTCAGAGAGGCACACCTCATGTACTGCTACATTACTTTTAACAAATGATAAATGTCCAGGGCTGGACTAATGCACAAAGTGAAGAAAAGTAGTAAACATGCAGTGGAAGTCTTGTTAATTTTAAAGTGGACTAGAAGAAACTGAAAAATCAGTCATTGCTGAATGGAAAATGACACATTTGGGGTGGGGATGGGGTGTCTGTTCGGGGGCAGAGGACATATATATACTTTTTAAAATTATTAAACAACCCTATAAAATATTTATTGTCCTGGAAGCAGGGCTGGGGGATCCAGTGTGTCTAGAACAGTGTTTCTCAAACTGGGGCCGCCGCTTGTGTAGGGAAAGCCCCTGGCGGGCCGGGCCAGTTTGTTTACCTGCCCTGTCCACAGGTCCGGCCGATCGCAGCTCCCACTGGCTGCAGTTTGCTGTTCCAGGCCAATGGGAACTGCTGGAAGCGGCGTGGGCCGAGGGACGTACTGGCTGCCGCTTCCAGCAGCTCCCATTGGCCTGCAGTGGCGAACCGCGGCCAGTGGGAGCCACGATCGGCCGGACCTGCGGACGGGGCAGGTAAACAAACCGGCCCGGCCCACCAGGGGCTTTCCCTACACAGGTGGCGGTCCCAGTTTGAGAAGCCCTGGTCTACAACAAGAACTGACAAAGTTTTGAAAGATTAAACTGGGTCTTTTTAACCCTTGTTTTTCATTTCCACACCCTTCTGTGCTTCAAAGTTCCAGGCATTCACGCAGCCTTTGGGATTAGAACTGCAATGCCCTAATGATGCAGATTTAATTTAAGTGTGATCTTGTTATGAACTTAACTGAAGCTTGATAATTTATCTAGAACTTTCCTTAGGTTTTCTAGAAAATGATATAAACCTAGTTATGAGAACTTTCTTCGAATTGAGAATACATCTTGTTACAAGTAATACTTGGCACTTAAAATATTTTGAATGCAAACTACTCTATATGCAATATCTAATCCTCCCAACTGCACACTGGAGTAGGCAGGTAAATAAGTATTCTTACTTTACCAATTGGGACCTGAAGAAGAGAGACTATGACTTGTTGAAGACCAGAGGGAGGTAGTGGAACAGGCAGGATTGGATTTGATTGCTAGTCAAATCACTACATATGCCTCTTTATTAAGTGTTGTGGAAACATGCTATCTGTGGTTCTGTTTTCACAGAAGTCAGAGCAGATACTCCCCCAGTGGAATCTTCAACCTTCTTGAAGTGCAGCTGTTCATCTGACAGTCAAGCAGTTCTGGTGGAGTTTGTAACCAGAGCCATCACTCTGGATTTGGAGAAGTCTCTCTGGAGCTCAGAAAGCTTATTGGAACTCTTCCACCCTGCAAAAAGTAATCCAAAGGTTTAGTTCAGGGGTCAGACCACTAAAGTGGGACTTGGTTGGTCTGAGCGTAATTCATGGTTGCACTTTAGACTTCCTGTGTGGCATTGGGCAAGTCATTCAATCTCTCTGTGTTGAGTTCTTTGTCTGTAAAATGGGAATGATACTTCATGTCTCTTCCCTTTGCTTGTGTTGGCTATTTAGATGGATACCAAGTCCATGCCTTGAAGAGCTATGAGTGTGGTTACAGCACCTAGAGCAGCAGGCCTATATTATGTTACCATAATATGAATACTAAAAAACAAAAACTGGTAATTTCTCAAGAGCAGGCTCTTTCTATATTTGTTTTTCTGTTCCTAGTCTGTTACTGAGGCCTAGTAAAAGTATGTGTGAGTGATAATACCGTAATATATTGCAGCCATGCAAAAAGTATTAGGCTGAACTCAGTAGTCAAAATCTCCCATGCGTGGGCTTTGGGTAAGAGATCTCATCTGGATTTGCTTTAAAAGCACCTTCCTCTTGTCCTTCTCCTCTTGAGAATTCCCTTTCTTGGCCATTTCCTGGAATGATCTGAAGCTTTGGCTTCCTTCTCTGTAATATAGTTCTTTCTCAGCAAGATGCGAAACCTCAGCCAAAATTAATTGAGTGACACTGATTGTCTGACTAGACACAGGTACTTCTCTCTCCCCACCTGCTGTTGCTTGCTTTGTCCGCTAAATAAACATTTTATTTGTGCCCTCTGGGAGGCAGAAGCAACGGTGAAAGTCCCATGGCGGTCTTCTGTTTGGGGACAGTACCCCTCATTCAGTCAGCTCTGGACTCTGTCTGGTAAAGAGCAGTGTGTGTCTTTTGTCCCATAACTGGTGAAAAGGTCCTACAATATAAGAACA